>NC_053444.1:5097445-5339176 GCF_007990345.1 Gossypium hirsutum
TTGAATCGAATTGGATTTGGCTCACCCCTACCCACACATATAATTGAGCATGCCAAGTCTTAAATTTGGGTACTTAATACTTCTATTTTTTCCAATTGAGCCAAGATTGCATTGATTAATTGATATGATGATTCGATTTATTAGTAAAAACAATGATGTTTAGCCAAGAGCCGCTTTGATTTAAAAAAGGAATTTGTTGAAAGCTTGAACAACTTGGGTTCATTTGACTATGAGTTGTGATCTATCATCCAGGTGTTCATTTTCTTGAAAGAATAATTTTCTTCAAAGAATAATTTGGGTTCGAATCACAATTGTTGTTGGGGCTATGAGAGTAAATATCACTTTTCGATGGGTTCAACTTATTATATATTCATCGGGAAAGAGATTAGTCTCAATTCGGATTTGAGGACTAGTTGGATTTGGCATCTTAAATGCCCAGAAGTATCTGTTTCTTCATATGGCTCGCTTTCCTGGACCGCTTGAATACAAATGAGATTTGTGCACGTTAATAAATGAGTGCAAATGCTACTTGCCAGTTGTGTGAACATGTTGAGGGATCAGTGGAGCATATTTTTAGGAGCTGTGTAACAGGAAAGGAGATTTGGGTGAGCCTACGAGTTGATAACAGACAACAAAACCTTTTTCAACCCCTTCAAGGATATTGACCCATGCAAAACTGAAGGGAGACTGTGGTGTTACATTTTCAATTGTCATGGGGTATGTTGTTTACTACTATATGGGTTCATGGAACGGTAGAAATGACAAATTTTTAATGGCAGATTGTCACTTGCAATCAAGCTATTAGAATATGCTATCTCTCTTGCAATGTTCTCAAATGTTTCTTCACGTTGGGTCCAACAGAGAAAGCCACCTTCCGAGGTTTATCTTTTAAAGAAGATGGGGTTGGGGCAGTTAAACCCCGATCTGGATTGGCTTCGGCGAGGGGATTAATACGTGACGAAAGGGGCAAGTGAGTTAAGGGTCTTTTGCTGAAAATAGGGACATCAAATAGCGTACAAGCTGAACTCTGGAGCGTTGATGAAGGACTACAACTTGCGAAAAATCTAGGCATCTCCAAGCAGATAGTTGAATTGAATGCTTCACTTGTGGTACGTTTCTTGGCTAGGCCATTTGAGGACGACCAAATTGGCACCTTGATTTTAGATTGTCTAAAGTTCATAAATGAGGGTGGATTCTCTAGCAAGAGAGGGAAACGTGCGCCAACCACCTGGCCAAATTAGCATAGGCACTTAGAAGTTGGGGTACTGGTTCTTCTCAACTTTCCGCCAACAAACACTAAAACAATAATAATAATAATTGTAGTGCATTTGATATAATTAATTTGATGAATGTATTATTATTAATTATTTTCAAATAATACGTTTCATTATTTATTATGCAACACACATTATATTCTATATATATAGTTTCTAAATATATAGTATGCTAATAATAAAATTTCTAGTAAAACATGATTAATGAGGGTAAAAGTACAAAAAAACCCTTACTATACTTCGATTGCATTTTAACCCCTTTATTTAAACATGGGCAATAGTCCCTGTCTTAGATGAGGAGCAAACAGCTCCCCTTAAAATCAGTGTTTATATAAATGTAATTCATTTAGCCTTAACCTTTACAATGATTCAATTGACCCTACTCTTTTATTGGAAGTAAATTATAACATTTGACTACAGGCTAGAGTCAAGGCTTTGTGCGCTAAAAAAACTATTAAGCCCTTTTAAATTTAAAATCATTAAAAAATCATAAACAAATTTATTAAAAATTAATTATAAAAATTTTATTAGATAACAAGCCGACATAAAATCTATGGTTATAAGATTTTAAAATTTGACCCCTACTCTTTTATGGGGTCGGTATTGTTAGTTTTTAATAAAAATTCTAAAATAATTTTTATAGCTTTTTTTATGAATTTTTATATTTTTAATAATTTTTAAATTAAAGTGCTTAATTGATTTTTTTATTTAAATTGTTACTAAGGGCTTCTTTTGACTCTTTGGCCTTATTAGTTAAAAAAAATTCTAATATACTTCTAATAACCAAACGTAATCAATAATGTTTAAATTTGAACGAAATCAAGAAGCAAACGTAATTTCATACCACCTTCATTAATCTTTATATTTCATCATTACGGACTTGGTTTATGGAAATAGAGTTCCTAAACTACATTTCCCGACACTACTGAAATCGAGTTGTTACAATATCAATACATACGGGTACTGAGAGAAAAAGGATACACTCATCAGTACGGTACTTAGTACATTGTTTTGGACCCAGAGTGTATCAAGAGAGGCAAAAATCCTTTGTTCTTTTTTTATGAATATTGGATTTTGAAAATTTCTAATTTTTAAATTAATTTTAAATAAAAGTTTATCTCTTGTGAAATTAAGCTTGCTAAAATTTAAATCCATTTTTTATGGATATCCAAATAAGGATTTGGATTTCCAAAATTTTTACCGAATCTTAGATTCCAGAACCGCTATTAATGATTCTAATCAGTTTTAGTTGATTTTTGTTGTTCTAAGTTTTCATTTTAAAACTGTTTGCAGCCGTTAGTTATCTCAAACATGCGTGCAATGCGATCCCAGAGGAGGATAATGTTCTAATAAAGAACATCTTGCGAAGAATGTGTGCTTTCTTAATTATTTATGACGGTGGTTCGAATGGCTCGTTGGTGAAAATTGTTTAATCTGAATGAAAATAAAGCAGATTTATGGAACATAGGATGAGAAGTGGATGGCAACATCACCATATTGGGCTTCTTATTACATTATTGTAGAAGACATCATATTTGGTTTGCTTTTGCAATATCTGGTTTTGTTCTTATTACTATTGTCTTTTTTTCAAGGTTTGCAGATACGTAATGCTTGCAATCTCTTTTTCTCAAACTGTACTTATATTTGCATAAACTATTAACTATCATCTACAGCTCCAACAAATGACTAATCTTAACAAAAGTTATCCAATAACATAAGAAATAAATGAAAGAATGAAATGTTGATATCTAAGCCTAATTCGTTGGCATCTCGAACCGGCAAATAGGACAGTAATGGCTCTGCTTCAGCCACTTTTCGATGCAATCCCCATGAAAAGTATGAGAACAAGGCATCCGAGAAGCATAAAACCCACCTCGAGCTCCTCCAAGCATATCATGCAATCTTCTTCATCTCCATCTTCTACTCTAACCATGCTTACCATCTCCTTAACCAATGACTCTTTAGCCGGAACCATACCATAGTTACTGCTTTCAAACTCCAATGCCGATTCAGCCAAAGCTCTTCCCATCGAAACCCCGTCACTGTGAACGTAATCGTGTTCCACGACGGAAGCATGTATCACTGATCGTAAGGGCAGACTTCACGATTATTCCTATGCTACGCATCCCACGTACAAAATATCATAAACGAATTGTGATAAGCAAGGGGGCCGTGTTGTTCGGAGTCTTCTAAACGTGGGAAATAGAGCTTGGTGAACAGGTACTGGTTTCTAGAACGTCGAGCTGGAAACGAAAGGTTTCTCGTAAGGACGTATGGTTGGTGACGGTGGAGATGTTGCTGAGAAATCATGGTGGACGGATATGAAGACAAAGTCAATGGTAATTCAATATGACGAACTGGGAAGCAATATCATGAGATTGTGAGATGATGTTGTCTTCAAAGTATGCTGGTGAAAGATACATACACGTATGGAGTTGAAGCCATTAAGAAAACTGCAGAAACAAGAGAGCTTTAAAGCAACCAGAATAAGTTTCAACTTGAGAAAAGAAAGCTTTAAGAAATCAGATTTTTTTTAAGTTTCTTGTTCTCGTAAAACTATTTTATAAGACGACAAAGGCGGTTTAAAAGTATTTGATTAGAAAGAGGAAATTAACTCCGAATTCTACTAAGAATAGGCAATCTCATTTGTTAAAGGGCTATATTATAATATTCCAATTGTTGTAATAGAATTTATAAGCAGAATGGAGAAGTACCTATTATTATTAACTCCGATTTCCACTAAGAATTGGAAACCTATGAGCCTCTAACTAACAAATAAAATATTTCACATGGTAGTTTTAGGAATTCGAGGATTACTCCATACATACTCCATACTATGCTATGAATTGTCGTCCCCTAAAATCAGTAGAATCTGTTAGCTTGGACGACAGAAATTTTGAAACTACACTTGAGCTTCAATTCCTTGGCTGCCTTTCCATTTCCCTACACTTTCTCTCTCAAACACCTCAAACACTTGCAGCTGCAGTGCCCAACATACCCGCTGTGCTCCTTCAAACTCCCCACTATATAAGTAAAATAATTATGCTCAAATGATTACAATTAAGAATTAAACTAGAATAAACACTGCATAAGAAAAATTCGAGAAAAACCTATGGAACTTATTTATAGCATACACTTGTTAAGATTGAAGATCACATATTGCATTGAGAATACAGCGAATCGAATCTACATGCTCAAGATTCAAGGTCTTTGCCTTAGATAGAATCTCAATACCTTTTTTAAGGTTATTTGTGAAGTCAAAATAAAATTTAGTCTTTTCGCAACTAACAAAATTTTTAAAAGGATCAAAAATAAGTTGTAAATTTCAAGGGATTAATCACACTCAGAACAAGATCGCTCATGAATAAACTTAGAACAAAGTCATGCGAACTAGTCCGGAGTCCGGACATATTCATATTCAAACCCGACACTCAGAGTGGACCACCAAACTTAAGACCTAGTAGTATCAAAGAAGCATCATTACCCTTTTTCCTAGCTGAATTATCTCCATATATAATACCCAGATCATCGTAGTAAGGAATAGTTTTAACTCTGTAAGGACGCACATCTGGGTTTACCTGTAAATAAGAAAACCCGTAAGATCCTGCAATGCAAAAAACCCTCAAAATCATCAAATAAGTAAAGCATTGAACCTTGATATATTATCCCAGATTTTATTCTCAGCGATCACCATTTGTCGAGTCGAATCCCAGTTAAAACCCTTCTGATTCAACAGGTTCTTAACAGCTTTGTACAGATTCCTCAGCGTTTTGTGCCGGTTTTTCAGCACATCCATCTCCTATTCGAACTTGAACCTCTCGTTGAACGATGAATTCATGTTCATCCATGCCGTTTTGCTGAAAACATGATCATCGAACCTATTACCTTTATTGAGTTGCTCCAACATGAGATCGATGAAATATCGATCCATCTCGGGTGTCCATATCGTCCTTGATCGATCGAAATTGCTCTTGGCACGGATACCCATTCTTGAACAACGTAAAAAGACGAGGCATTATCAGAATTGAAAGGCAAGAATTATGAATCAATGTAAACATTTGGGCATGAAATTAAAGAAAAAAATTAAATTAAAAACGACCCATAAAAGAAAAGGTGAAGAAGAGAGAGAGAATGGGATTAGTTGAGTGAAAAATGTATACCTTGGATTCGAACATGGGAAAATGGAGGGGCAAGAACCTGGGTTTTCTGCAAGTGTAAGGGTAACGTTTTCCTGGACAGTGCTACGAATGCTTGGCGGCTGGAATTAGATATTAGACATAAGGAGTGGAGTATCCCAGTTTTGGAGTTATCCCACTTCTGGAGGATAAGAACGTTGATAATTTTTCTTAGATTAGTTACAGCCAAAATTACAATTGTTCTTTTACAAGCTTTAGGCATTATAAAATCTCCGATTGTTTGACTGAAATATATTTTGGAAAATGATATTTTTATAAAAATTAATATTATTTAGTGTTTATATAAATTTATGTATAATATTTTCTGTAATTTGGTAGATTTCTTGAAAACATTTTATAAAAATTGTTTTTAATGAAACAAACATGTATTTGAGATTTATGATAAAGAGTTTAAAAGTGATGTTAAGGTGAAATTATAGTAAAAATGAATCTTCATGATGTTAAGGATTAATTGTAAACTTTGTAAAATTTATAATTGAAACAAGTGAAGTGATATGCATGAAAATTGACATGTGAACTATTAATATAATGACTTATTGATTAAGTGCTTATACGGTGAAAAATAAATTAATGGAATAAGGACTAAATGAAAATTGTAAAAAAATTTAAGTGTATATGAAAATTATGATTAAAGCGTATTGAATGTTATGAGATGATGAAATAGCATAAAGTATGTAAAATGAAATTGTGGAAAATATGAATTTTTATGATGACAATGAAAATGTTAAATGAAAAATATGGGGTGAAATAATAGATGTGGAATACATAGATTTTTATATGTGAAACAAGATATTGAGATAAATTATGTGCTTAAAGTGTAACAGAAAGAAATTGATTTAATATGATGAATTAGTGAACATAAACTTTATGGTAAAAATAGACTAAATTGAAAAGTTATGAAAGTTTATAAGAAAATATTTGATAAGTGAAGAATGTAGTAGAGAATGTAACATTCCGGTGTTTTGATCCTATTTTAGGGTCGGACATGGGGGTGTTGGCTAAATTAGCCATATATGCCCCTTAAAAAAAGTTATTAGCCAAATAGGTCGTATTTTTAAAAATTTAGAGAAAGAGACCGATTTTGACGAGAGAGTGTGAAAGCCTGTTCAGCTGAACCCTTTATGTACAGGTGGCAAGAAAGTGCACCCAGCCCAACACGCTTTCCGTTTAAATAATATTTTTTTACTTTTTTAATATAATTAATATCTTTGGTTAAATGGTTAAATGTTAATGGTTTGATTCTTTTCTCACTCACATTTGTATTTTTTATTTCATTTTTTTAAGCTTTTGATTATTTTAATTAATATTTTTAACATATTAGCTCTCGTAGGTTTAATTTCTCCTATTCTAAATATATTTATAATTATTTTTAATTAATAAATATATTATTTCAATTTTTTTATTTTGAATTCATCTTTTAATTAATATCTCTTTTATTCATAAAATCAAATAATTATTACAAATATCATTATTTTTAGTAAATATAATTTTTATATGTGTAATATTTATTTTTCAATACATATCATGAGTTTAGTAAATTTTAATATTATATATTTTTGTATGTATATTTAAAATATTTCAGATAACAAAATAAGAATAACATAAAATCTTTATTCACCTCTATGTAGGTTACTATACGTCACATTCTAATACGTCAGAAAATTGTAAGTGGCAGATTATACTACACTAATCAGATAACTTTACAATTTTACGCCTTAAACTCAGATCTGCCAGACTCGGGATGTGACATTCATCCTTCTACAGTTTTGTATTATAATTAATTATAGTAATTTCATGCTAATTTCAAAATATTCACACTTTAGTCCCTAAGTTCAAATTTAACAATTTTTACTTTACAAACCAGTGTTTTTTTAAATCTAAGCTCAAAACCTATTAATTTAATATCAGAAGTTTCAATATTCAACAATGGCAATTTTTTAAACTTTAACAATTTCGCAAATTGATATATAAGCTAACTAAATCAAACTTTCGAAACTTCAAAAACATAAAAATTAAAATAAACGAACTAAAAATTGCTTACCAAATCAAGGACTAAAGCTTGAACGTTGGTAAGGGTTTTCTTTTTCCTACATACGGCCTTTGGAAGAAAAGATGAAAGAGAATTTTTTTTCTTCTTTATATACTTAGATTAAATTTAATAAAACTTGGTCAATTAACTTAGTACTACACATCATTAAGCAAATATAAGTGGATGATGGCATCATCATCCACCATCCAACATTATAAATAGGTTCAATTGTTCAATTGATCCTTTAACTAATTAAAAATTCATAGTGATTATTTTATCACTTTTATAATTTAGTTCTTATACTTTAATTAACTCTCCGATTGATAAAATTAAAGAACCAAAATTTAATTAAACCTTACCTCGTAAATATTAAATATAATAATGTTTACAAACTCACTCATTGGACATGGAGTTCTAGAACCATCGTTTTCGATACTACTGAAAAACAGGCCATTACAATAATAAATTTAGCCTCCAATGTTTACAAATTCTATCAGTTTGATCCTAATTCTAAAAATTCAATAAATTTAGCCCTCAACCTTACAAATTCTACCAATTTAATCTTGATTCTTAAAAATTCAAAAAAATCAAAATAAAAAATATTTAAAATTTCATTTTACTATAAAAATACATAAGAATTTATAAAAATTAAATAAATATAAATAATAACTAGAAATTTTCTTGTAAGGACTAAATTGAAATTTTTATAAACTATGATGAACTAGAAGTGAAAAATCTGTCGAACTGCTCATGTTATAATCTTCTACATCCTAGGTCTTTCCATTTCGTCATCTGGCTTATGTTCATCATGTAGCATTCAGACCAAATGACTAAATTATGTCGATACTTCCACATATTATGGTACATAGGAGACATCTCTTGTAATAGCCCGATTTAGGCCTAGTCGGAATAGTGGTTTCGGGACCACAAATTCGACGAGGAAAAATTTATTTTTATTATATTTTATGGTCTAGAATTTCACGAAATGATTTCGTAAAAATTTTGTTCAAAAATTTCGACGTTTGGGCACTCAATTTAGCCAAAAGGACTAAATTGTAAAAAATGCAAAAGTTAAGTTCTACATCTCTATTTTTCCCCCGATGAATCTTTAGAATTACCACTGCTTAGCTTTTAATTCACCTCTGACTATTTTCCAATTAGTATGGAGGGATTAAACTTGAAATTAGATCATGAAAACTAGACAGTGTTGTTAATCGGATAAGTACAAAACACACCAAAATAACCGAAAAACACATTGTTGTAATAGCGAGTGGCTGCCATAGAAAGGGTTGATTGTATATGCATATATATCTCAATTACATCCACATAAATATATTTATATGTAAATTTTAAAGTTATAAGAATTTAATTTAAGAATTATTAATTTTAAATGTAATTATAGAAAAATTAAAATGGTTAAGATAAAAAATTTAAAAGTTGGTTTAAAATATTAAAATTTTGTACTAACCGGTGCGGGTTGTTAAGTATTGGTATTGACTGAAACACGCCAAAACACACCAAAATGACCGAAAAGCACCGAAATTTTAACCGAAACAAAACATAAACTATTTGATACCAATTTAGAACCGAAATGGTAGATACTAGCCGGTATGGTACCGACTACCAACTCCTCTACTCCCCATATCTTAGCCAGCGCATCGACACACTGGTTTCCTTAAAAGCATTCTTCATTGTGGTTTGTTGGAATTCCCGAAGAAAACAAATGGTTACTTAGAGACTTGTTCACAATATTCTTAATAAGACTAATAACATTAGTAGCATTGAGTTGAATTTCCATATTAACAATATCAAGAGATTTTGCAAGATGGAGGGCAGCCCACAACTCCAGCTCGACACTGATAGCTCTTGGAATAAGTCTCACTGAGCCCCTAACCCAATGTCCCTCATGGCCTCGTAATGAACTCTTAGCTCTATCCTTGTCCGAGTCCCCCACCGAAGAATCATCGGTATTAAGCTTGTGCCAACCAAGAAACCTACAATGGTGGAGCTTGGCTTTCGTTTAATTGGTGTGGAGAAAGCATAGAACTCTCGTCTCGTGCTTTAGCCAAAATGGTATCAACTACATTAGCAAAATGAGAATCAGCAGAAAAAAAAACAACAAAATTGCGAGTTAACAAAACCTGCCACATAAAGAAACAAAAGACAAATTTGCATGGAACTTTAAGTACTTGCATCCACTTTTTAGAAGTAATATTAATAGAAATCCAATCCTTCCGGTCCAAATTCCCACAATTATTATGAGGGACTGGTGGGTTATTTTCCATGGAATTTTAAGGATTATTCTAATCAAGATTGCTCAATTATCCTTTAACCAGATCATAAGCACTAGAGAGGCTAAATCGGCCATTAGGGGAAGGACCTCAGGTGAGTGTATCCACCTCATTTGTGTATACGGATGCTAGACTATTAAACAGAGTTATTAACAACGGCTGAGACTGGTAAGGGACCATTGTCCCAGCCTTGCCCAACTTGTTCGAAAGTTAAAAGCTCTTCACCTCGATTCAACTAGTTTTCTAATTGCCCCATACCCACACCAATTCTCATGCCAAAAACTAATGGATGGTGCCAGGAATTAAGTTGCATTACATAAAATAGTTGGGGATAACAACCATGGATGGTAGCTTGTATAACCCTGAACCCTCAATTACTTATATTCAAAGCCGAATTCATATTCAAATTAAAATATAAGCTTATTTCTATATATACACATATACATCATAGCAAATATTTAGACTTTCTCGGCCATTTTCATAAGATTCTTGAAACTTTAGTCTGCCAAATTACTTGCTAACTCTGACTCTACTCACTGAATTTACATTCACTATGACACATATCTAAACCATTCCATTGAAACTAGACACAACTCGATTAAACTCACTGCTGAGGATGAAGCTTCCGTAACAGCCACTTCTTCCTCAGTTTAACATCCAATGCCATAAAAGTTTTTGCTTTTATTTCATCTTCCAGCAAGTCACATGCATCCAATATAAGGTCTTCGTCCATGTCAGGTAGTGCCTGTACTGCTCTAATCACATTCTCTATCGGAATGGGGTTGGTGTTCTCGTCATCCTTCTTCTCCGTTAAAGACGAAACCATGCTTGCCATCTCTCGGAGAGCGCTGGCCATGCCATCATCTTCGCCTCGTGATTTCTTTGTATGTGAAGAATTTAACCTGTTTTCTGGTTGGCGTTTGCACTTCGGGTTAGATCCAGTTGTGTTTGAATCCCGATGTGCTGGCTCCAGCACATCACCGATTTCATCTTCACCCGAAACAGATGTTACAGGAGACAAAGAACACTTGGTTGCTTGCCCCAGCTTCGCATCTTGAACCCCGTTTTCTGGTTCCGTACATTGAAGGGAAAAGCAATCACTTCCAGCAGGATATGGGGAATTGCATATCAAACACAGGTCTTTATAGTACGGCACCGGTCGAGTCATGAATTGTCGTGCATCCTTATGTCCCTGCATGTTAGTACATAACAGCTTTATCAATCCCATATAATGAAACCATTATTATAATGATATGCATAAAAAGTCTCTCTATTACTTCTCAAAGGGCTTTTAATAGTATACCAAACAAATCAATGAACAAAATGAAATAAAGGCGGTATCATCTTCCTCGTAACATCGTTACCCTTAAACTGCACCACTCAAACTCTTCATTTTAATTGAGGAACCGATGTCCACCACATATTCCAATAAAAGTATGGGAAGATGACCCTTCAAATACATGAAAAACTTAGATTATGACTTGTGTCACATCCATATCGACATATCAAAACAACATCGATCTAAAGAAATAAAACAATGCCTTGAATTCTTGATGGTGGATATTAAGTGGCTTCCATGTAGATTATGCATGCATCAGGTATGATTTAACATAACTGAACATCTTACGGATAATATGGCCTAGACTATACGAGCATCGACAGCAGTTCAAGTATTACATGTAAATACATACCTTGATGTAGCCTTGCCATACACTATCATCAGCAATCACCATTTGACGGTCATCGTCCCAAGTAAATCCATCCAGTTGAAGAAGATTCTTTATTACATTATATTGTCTTCTTAGAGTTTTATACCGATTCTTTAGTATGTCCACGTCATAATTAAAACCGAATTTTGCATTAAATGAAGCAATCATCTCTGTCCATGCCTCCTTGCAGAATACACCATCAATCTGGTTCCCATTCTGCAATTGCTCAAGCATAAGATCAATGAAAAATCGGTCCATTGGTGGTTGCCAGTACGTTCTAGTACGACTATATAGTGGGTTTGTTGTTGCATTCAGCGTCGTCTCTGTTGTGTCTTCCACTTCTTGTCGCAAAGAGATACAATCATCAACCACAACAATTTCATGAACAGCCTCCACAGTTCCTTTATTGGCACATTCTGGTTGAGCAGAAGATCCTGTTATATCGTCACCTGAGTGTGATAATGTCTTGGGCAAATTAAAGCCTGGTATCATATTATATCAGCAACATATGAAACCTTCTAACAATGAGATACACCAGACTCATGTTACCCGGACTCTTCTGTTCCTAAAATATCCATGTTTAATGCCTGTGTCTGACAAATATTTGGATATAGATACGGTTTATGATCCTCCACATATATGGAAAAGCTTAGAAAATAGAGCATGCTCGTGTTATACACGTATTCATATCCAAGACTCAACCCTGAGTACGGGTAACAAAGCCCTAGACAAAGAATTAGTAGTATCAAGGATAGAACTTTTACCCTGTATACCAACTATCCTATCTCGATACATAAAACAAAAATCATTAACGAAAAAACTTAGAAAAGGTCGATGCATATCCGTATCTGAAACTCTAAGTTCAAAACCGGACACAGAGTTAGTCGTGTCACGGACAAAATTATAACCCTTTTTCCAAATTACCCTATCTCCATAAATAAACACAAAGATCATTCATGAAAAAACTTAGAACAAAGTCATGTGAACTAGTCCGGAGTCCGGACATATTCATATTCAAACCCGACACTCAGAGTGGACCACCAAACTTAAGACGTAGTAGTATCAAAGAAGCATCATTACCCTTTTTCCTAGCTGAATTATCTCCATATATAATACCCAGATCATCGTAGTAAGGAATAGTTTTAACTCTGTAAGGACGCACATCTGGGTTTACCTGTAAATAAGAAAACCCGTAAGATCCTGCAATGCAAAAAAACCCTCAAAATCATCAAATAAGTAAAGCATTGAACCTTGATATATTCATCCCAGATTTTATTTTCGGCAATCACCATTTGTCGAGTCGAATCCCAGTTAAAACCCTTCTGATTCAACAGGTTCTTAACAGCTTTGTACAGATTCCTCAGCGTTTTGTGCCGGTTTTTCAGCACATCCATCTCGTATTCGAACTTGAACCTCTCGTTGAACGATGAATTCATGTTCATCCATGCCGTTTTGCTGAAAACATGATCATCGAACCTATTACCTTTATTGAGTTGCTCCAACATGAGATCGATGAAATATCGATCCATCTCGGGTGTCCATATCGTCCTTGATCGATCCAAATTACTCTTGGCACGGATACCCATTCTTGAACAACGTAAAAAGACGAGGCATTATCAGAATTGAAAGGCAAGAATTATGAATCAATATAAACATTTGGGCATGAAATTAAAGAAAAAAATTAAATTAAAAACGACCCATAAAAGAAAAGGTGAAGAAGAGGGAGAGAGAGAATAGGTTTAGTTGAGTGAAAAATGTATACCTTGGATTAGACTATGGGAAAATGGAGGGGCAAGAACCTGGGTTTTCTGCAAATGTACGGATAAGGTTTTCCTGGATAGTGCTGTGAATGCTTGGCGGCTGGAATTAGATAATAGACCTGGGGAGCGGAGTATCCCAATTCTTGATTTATCCCAACTTTCAATGATAAGATCGTTGATCATTTTCATAGATTAGGCCTGACAAAGAGCCCAAACGTTTATCAATAAATTCAAGACGCTCCTTATGGTAATGTAGATATTAGTTTGGTCACTGAAATTTGTTTATGTCAATTTTGTTTTTCTCATTTAAAAATTTGAAAATTATAGTCTTGAATTTTTTTTATAATTTTGTTAATGCAATAATTTTTTTGTTAATTGCAAATTTGTTTAATTTTATATCTAATTTATTAAATTCAGTCTGATGAATATGATTTTATTTGAATTTTAGAGTTGATTTGATAAATTTTAATTGTTAATAATTATGAATATTCATTAAATTAACTTTAAACTCCGAGTTAAGAACTATAAAGTTAACATTGTTACATTTAGGTATCAAAATATACGTAACTTTTGTCAATTATGTGTATTAAATTAGACAAAAAATAACACAAATACTACATTTGAAAAAAAGTATCAAACTAATATACCGAATTAGATATTAAGCCTTCCAAATTTTAAGCAGGAGAGATTCAATCATGTCATTTCTCGCCACTGACTCTTCCAATAAAATTCTCTCACCCATTTGTCAAAAGAAAATTTTGTCCCACCAAACTAAATTATAAACATTATTTGAGTTTATCATCCCTTCCAATTACAAATGAATTACTATTTACATAATATTAATATAATGATGACATAAACCTGTCAATTTTCACTCGAACTTGACGATTTGACTCGATCAACCCGATTTTATCATGAGAAGTCAACAACTTGAATCAAAAGAAGTAACTTGAAGTGACCTAAACTTAAATTAAGTGTTGTTTAGGCATTTTTCAAGAAGCGTCTAAACCAATAGCTAGACCAATGCCAATTGGTAGTAGCATTGTCTACTTAGAAAAACGGACATGTTTGAGTTGGCAATTTTTTGTAACAAACATGTTTTGGTTGTGCTTCTTGCTATTACTTTGGATGACTACCAACCAATCTTTGATATCCAAACTACACATAACAACTTATCTTGGAGATTTGTTTGGATTCAGATCGAAGTAATCAACTTCTCATAATTGGTGGATCAGATTGAATCAGGATAAAATAGAAAGTATATCCTCATTATTCAAGACTTATCCTGTGATGTTTTGAAGATATTCTCTGTGCAAGCTGTCCTGCTTAATTTGAGGGAGATTAATTGTAAAAGATATAATTTGTTAGCAAGTCTCATTTACTTATTTATTGTGGAGACGTGTATACGTTTTGTAGTGATAGAAAGAGCACTTCATCTTATTCACAGTGGATCGTTTATGTCAGTGCATTGAAGTGTAATAATCAAGAGTGTGGCTTGGTTAGTGTCATAAGTTTTCAAGGGAAAACTTAGAGGGACATGAGTGTATAGTCTAAACAGGTGAGTGTTCAAGTTTTAAAACAATTGTTGCATAAGGTACAAGATAGTGAATATTCTACCCCGAACTGCATAAATATTTCTTGTGTTATTTATTTTATGTGCCTCTCTATTAGTGCCTAAAGCAGCTGGCACAACTTTAAGCATTGCTTGTGGCACTACTTATTTTCTGCATTCAAATATCAATTTAGACTCAACAAGTAAAATCTTTTCAAAAAATTAATAAAAATAAAACCTATAAACTAAATTATTATTTTATTTTTATATATAATTTGTAAATGTAATTATCATTTTCTATTATTATAAATATGCAATTTCGACTTCATATAATGTTGATAGTAAATTCCAAAAATAATAAATACTTAATAAAAAATTGTTTTTATCTGTTTATGTTCGAGTAAAATTAATAAGTGAAGGGTGCAAAATTTCAGAATTTTTTTTTGATATATTTCAAAAATCTCAAAAACTTTTGATTTTGACTTTATTTAATTTAAAAAATTGAAATTTGATTTTTATTTTAATTTATTTAAAAATTTTTAAAAAGATCTTTGATAAAATTTTAATTAATTTTTTATTAAAAAATCTAATTGATTTTTACTTATCCCACAAAGTTTTAACTAAAATAATATTATTAACAAAAAATAAATATTGGTTTTATATATTATGGATCGATTAATTTAAATTTATAATAATTTATTTTTCTTTTTAAGTTTTTTTTTTATAATTTGTACAGCTTATAAATATGAACTTATACATTTACCTTCTAAAAAATACCTTATAAATTTATTTTTTCCCCAGTCAAAATTTTTTTCTCATTTCTTTAGCATATACTTTAGAAATTGAATCTCAACATTAATTTTATCGAAAACCACTAATATAAGTTTATTGTTTGGTTACTAAACTTTAAAAAGTTACAAAATAGTTATTAAGCTATTCGAAAGTTTTCATTTAAGTCACCAAGTTGTTAAATTTGTTGCTATATGGTCTTCTTCATTCACATCGCCTACACCAATTGAAAGCTCTTTCTTTTTACAGTTTGATTTTTATTCATGAACTACTTTGAATGTCATTTATCTACGAATCAAATTCCAAACAACTTTCTTTTTCGATTTCTGATACTGATCGTTAGATCGACTTAGATTTAAGGTATATTCTTCTATTCGCCGATGAGTATTGATCCACCACAATGATCACTAAATTGTCGCTTGAAGCTTGCTAGCTGAATTTTTTAAAGAAAATGATAAGCTATACAAATAGTCACCCAACTATTAGCATACTTCTATTTTGGTCACTCCTGTTTAAAATTTTCTGTTTTAATCACTAATATTATTGAAATGTAATATTTTGGTCACTCCTATGTTAAATCAAATGTTTATAGATCCTATCAATTTGACCCTATTTCTAAAAATTCAATAATTTTTGTCCTCAACCTTACACATTCTGTCAATTTAGTCTCGACTTAAAAATTCAAAAATAAAAATTTTAAATATAAGAAATTATTTAAAATTTCATTTTACAATAAAAATACATAAGAACTTATAAAAATAAATAAATAAAAATAAATACCCATTTTCTCTTTTTTTTTAACATGAAAAAATCCACAAACAGGACTTAAATTAGATTCAAACTTTTCTCTCTCTCTTTTTAGTTTTATATTATAATATATTTGGCCTTATTCCTTAGTCTTCGCCAAATTTTCTTAGCGTTGGGCACAACCTTTGCGCACAACCAACGACACTAATAACTCTTACTCTGTACTCTTTCATTTTCACATCATTCATCATTGTGCCATCAAACTAGGAATTGGTTGTAGAGCTGCCAAGATAGCCCTCCACTTATAACCTATTATGTAACACCCCGAAAATACCAGTGTGGTAAAATTCTGGATTAAGTAAATTATTGTTAAATGAACCACATTAGTAGAGTTGAATTAGCTTTCGAGGAGTTAGTAAATCATAACTAGAAAATTTATTGTAAGGACTAAATTGAAATTTTTATAAAATATGATGGTCTAGAAGGGAAAATTTTCCAATCAGTATGGAGGGATTAAACTTGAAATTAGTCCATGAAAACTACATAGCTTTGTTAATCGGATAAGTACAATTTTTTTTTCATGATCAAGGAAATTGTAAGTTGGAAATGTGGCTTTTAAAGATTTAATGGATGATGACTAAGGTGTTAACTTAATAAAAGCTAACTTTAATCCTCATGCATGCTTCCTTTAACTAGAGATTAAAGGAGAAAATGAAGGTTAGTTTCATTGCTAATGTTTGGCTATCGAAAAAGAGAAATAAGCTAGTGTCATAGGGCTAAAACTTTAGTCTCGCAATCTGTGCTGTTTTAGGCGACTTCTTCGCTTTAAATGTGCCTAAGTCAGTCTATCTCTCGAAAGATGAAAATTTCATCAAAAATTCTCTAGGCATTGAAAAATATAGCGAAAGCAATTCGAAACGAAAAAAGCAACAAAAGAGTTGTAAAGCCACAAGAAGCAATGCACATTAACTGTTTAAGTAAATGCTCTCAATATATTCTTAACTCAAGAATAACTGAATACAAATAAAGGGGAGGCTTCTATTTATAGTTGAGCTCCCTCGAAACCAATAGTATGGATTAAGTTACATCAACGGTCAAGATTAGAGCTGACCTACAATTGAGAGTCCTAAGGGATTTAAAGTCTATACTGTACAAGCCCAATAATGCCCGGGCCCAAGCAAACAAATATGCCCGGGCCCAAAACCCAAATTAACCTAGCCCAAACATTAACCCAAAACCTAGCCCACACAAAAACAAAATAACAGAAACCCTAGGAGCCTATTCGCTTCAGCACCGCCGCCGCTCACCCTCACACGCCGCCACGAATCTCGCACCACGACCCTCCCCAGCATGCGCGCACTCCCCATTAGCCTCTAAACCTGCGAAAAAGGAGGTATACAGCGCAGCAATAGCAACAAAAGCAACAAATATCGTTGGGGAAATATTTTTATATTTATTTATTATTATTTTCTTTCGGCTATAAAAAGGGATCGTTATCAAATCTGTAAAGGGAAAAAGGGTTGTAAAAAACACTGAAATACAAAAATAAAGAATCAAAAGCAATTTTTGGAAGTTGATTCGTTTTTCTTTTCTTGGAGATTTTCTTCTCATTATTTCTATTTTCGTTTCATATTTTTTATTTTTTCTGATATTTTAAAAAAAAGAATAAAGAAGGAAAAGGGCGCTTACCTGGGTTCGGGCGTTGGTTTCGAGGGCCGTACGCGGTGGCTCCACGGCGGCGGCGGCATGAAGGGGCTGGGGTTGAACACTAGCAGAGATTCAGCCCCCTCCCTTTTTCCCCTTTGCTGTTTTAAAGAAAAAGAAAAAATGAAATAGATTTGTTGTTTAGAAAGAAAATTTTGGTTTTAGTAGTAAAGACACAACGGCGCCGTTTTAGCCAGGTGTGACCCGCGCGGTGACCCGACCCGGGGGGAGGATCCGTGCGTCTCCACCCTAAATGGGGAAATTGCGCAGATAGCCCTCCCCCTTTTGCGACATGTTTTAATCAAGTTTTTTTCCTTTAAATTTGGCCCTTAAATTCTATTTATTTTTCAATTTGATCCTTCACCGATTTTTTTTCCTATATATTATTTGACATTGGATTATCATTACCATATTTTTTTTTACTATCATTATTACGGTTATATTTTCTGTTCCTATACATACGCATGCTTTCTATATATATATATATATATATATATATCTTCTAAGCTTTTTACGCATATATTGTATATATACATACTCTTTCTATTTTTATTTTTACTTTCCTAATTTTTTTATATATACTTTATACTTTATATATACATATATGTTTTATAACATGTGCATGCTTTTAATATATTTATGTACCCGTTTTTTTAATAAAAATCATTGTAAATATTTTATTATTTTACATATTCTATTATTTTATATATATTGCACCTATATATATATTTTATATTCTTAACTTGTCGCAAACATTTTTTTGATTGTTCTATATTCCCTTATTTTATACATATTATACATATATATGTATTTGAATATATATGTGTGCAAATTTTCATGATTTACCTATGTATATATAAACTTATACATTTTATTTTGTAAATACATGCACATTTATAATTTAAATTAAAGTATGTGTTTCATGTTGTATATTAACATTTTATCTTGCTTTTAAAGAAAATATATGTTTTCATTAAAGCATGAAAATCATCATATTTTATGGATTTTCAAAATATTTGGCATTCGTGATTCTCGAGAAAAATCGTGTCCTAACTTACTGGATTGCGTTTATTTTTCAACGAATTTAGAAAGCTAAATATTTGTTTTGCAATAAATCTGCAAATTTCAAATAAAAGCTTATTCTCGGGAATTCAAAAATGTTGGGTCCTAACTTACTGGTCATGACATTTTCTTCTCGAAATAAGAATTTTCGAAAGCAAAAGACAATATTCGGGTATTTTGAGGATTTAAAAACATTGTGCCCTAACTCACTGGGTGTGGTGTTTTATTTCTTTGAAATAAGAATGTCTTATCATTTTAATTCATTCATGAAATAAAAAAGCTTCCTTTTAAAATCTTTTCAAGTTTTCGACACCAAGGCATAAATAAAATCAATTTGGTACCAATTTTGGGCGTTACGAGGGTGCTAATCCTTCCTCGTGCGTAACTGACTCCCGAACCTGTTTTCTCAAATTTCGCAGACCAAAATTATTTTTAAGGTGCGCCGATCACACCTTAATAAAGGATCGGTGGCGACTCTAATTTTTGTTTTTTTAGTCGACAACTAAAATTTTTGTTTTCAAAAAACGGTTTCGACATATATAATATTATCCCTTTAGGATTTACATTGGTAACTCTAGTTTGACTGGAGTGTTTCACTAGGCCACCAAAATTTCAAGTAGATGAGCTTCTATATGGATTCCACAAGTTCGGCCAATTCATGTGGGTGAAATGAACCTTATTTAATAAGTTGACCTCGATGGGGTGTTCTATGCGCAATAGTCACAGGCTTGATCTGCGCCCGTGACACTAGTAGGTGCTAGGTGTTCTTGTGGAATAAAGTGGGGTGATTACTAAGGTGCTTGCTTAAGCAATTAGCCTTTACATGTTATTCTTTCATTCACTTAACCGGTCATGAAGGAAGCTAAAGATTGACCAACAAAAATTGCCCATTCGGTGGGGAAAGAAGAAAAAGTTTAGCTACAAGTTTCCATGCTCGAACAAGGTTGTAGAAGAAAAGGAGCTTAGTCGATGGTGAGTTTCTAGCTTATTTATGCTTTTAACTGATGTTTTCAAGTTAGACTTTAATAAGATTTTTGTTTTACCCAATTAACCAAAGTCATAATTAAAGAAGAAAAGAGAGAAGCCAAGCTAAGCTTGAATCTTGGTTAGTCTTGGCCTCAATATTAAAGTGAAAAGTAGTTTGGGTTTCATTGCATCCATCTTTAAATTCTTGAATTTTCTTTTGATACCAATTCTTGTGATAAGTGGCAATTTGTTTATGGATATGTTTGTTTGATTTAAAGCTCAAGACTTAGGTGAGGGCACCTCCAACGAAGGAAGGCCAAGCCTGTGGATTAGTAGCTTGGTGAGGTTGAATTTTGATGTTTTACTAACAGTTTGAAAGGTGTGCTCCCAATTTCTAAAGTAAATCATATTATAAATTAAACAAGATCATAATTATGAGTTAAATTTAACTATAAAAAGTTAAAATTTAAATTATTGTCATAACTAATGATATGGCATTAAAGGAACTTGTAAATGTGTTGATTTATTGGATATTAATGAATTACCATTAATGAAAACATTAATATATGAATCTTAGATGAACCAATAATAATATGTATTATTAGAAATCTTATTTGTGTTATCGAAATCATTGTATATGAATATGAATATGAATAATTGATATAAATTGATCTATCGATAAATGATATGTTTTATTATATACTTGACTGTGACAATGGTTGAATTGTATCGAAAGAATTGAATTATTACATCGGCCCTTGTAGACTCCATGATAATTGTAATCACTGAATTTTGTCCGGGAATAATTTCGTGTTTAAAAATTTTTTTAAAAAAATTTGCATTTTGATCACTGAACTTTTCTAAAATTTTCATTTTGACCCCTAATTTTTTTCAAAATTACATTTCAACCCGTAAAATTTTTTAAACTACATTTTTACCCCTAAACTTTCTCAAAATTACATTTTAACCCCTAAACTTTCTAAAAATTATGTTTTGGCTCCAAAACTTTTCCTGTGTTTGCAGTTTAGTCCTTCTGGCAGCAACTTGCACACCTACCCCCATGATTTCCGGCCACCGGCCTAGGGCATGGCCTCCCTCTCTCCTAGCCACCTGCTCCCTGCAAAAAGAAGAAAAAAATCATCTATAAAAGGGGTTTTTAACCCCAAAAATGAAAACCCCAACAAAAAAATTTCAAGAAAAAAATCAAAAAGAGAGAGCATTTCCGGAAAAAAAGAGAAGAAAATAGGGGGAAAGAGAAAGAGAAGGAGAAAAGAGGGAGTTCTGGCGGTGGAGGAAGCAGCGGAGCAGCAGTGACGGCGAGAAGAAGGCGGCGGCGCGGCAAGCGCAAGAAGAAGGAAGAAGAAGAAGAAAAAGAAAGAAAAAAAAGAAAAAATTATTATAGTCGGGTCAACCCGACCCGACTGACCCGACCCACGTCCGACCCGTACACCGCGACCCGACCCGTATTGCAGCAGGCCCATTTAAAAAAAACAAAATAAAGCAAAAAAGAAACAGCAGAAAAAAAAAGAAGCAACAGTCCAAAGCCAAAAGCCCAACGCACCAGCCCAGCAGCCATGCCCAGTGCGCAGGTAGCCCAACAGCAGCCAGCAGGAGTACAGGCCTAGCAGGCCGGCCCAATAGGCCAAAAAGAGAAAGAAGGAAAAAGGAAAAGAAAAAAGAAAAAAAAGGCTCCAATTTGTGTTACCCGTTCGGCGAAACTCGTATTTCGAGAATTTTTCAGTAATTTCGTTTTTTTAAATTTTAATTTAATGCTCGTATTTTTTCGTTTTAATATTATTAGTATTTTATGCATTTTTATATTTTGGCATTTATATTTTTTAATTTAATTTAAATTAATTTTAATTTTAATTTTATTTTAAATACTTTTAATAAATAAGGCAACGAATCGATTTAACATGAACTCGTTGACTTCATCGCTATGTTGGGTGAATATCACCGGTTCGCGTTAAAATCGATACACCCTTTTAAAAATAAAAAATATTCAAAAAGTCTCATATTTTCAATAAAAAAATTATATTTTTCAAAATTTTTTGTGTCTTCAAAAATTTTTCTCGTGTTTCAAAAAAAAATATTCGTGTTTTCAAAAATAAGACAACGAATCGATTTGACACTAATTCCTTGATTTCATTGCTATGTTGAGTGAATATCACTGGTTCGTGTTAAATACGATAGTGCTCAATTAAAAAATCAAAAAATTTGTGTTTTAAAAATCTTTCCGTGGTTTCAAAAAATATTCGTGTTTTAACAAAATAAAAATAAAAAATATTTCGTTTTTCAAAATTCTCATGTTTTCAAAAAAAATTCTATTTTTTAAAATTTTTCGTGTTTTCAAAAAATTCTCGTGTTTCAAAAAATTCTCGTGTTTCAAAAAATCTTCGTGTTTTCAAAAATCTTCGTGTTTTCAAGATTTCTGTGTTTCAAAAATTTTCATGTTTTCAAAAAAAATTTCTCGTGTTTTAAAAATTTTTGCGTTTTAAAAATTTTTGTGTTTTCAAAAATCCTCGTGTTTTCAAAAATTCCGGTGTTTCAAAAATTCCCGTGTTTTAAAAATTTCTGTGTTTTCAAAAAAAATCTTCGTATTTTCAAAAAATTTTCGTGTTTCACAAATGTTCGTGTTTTAAAATTTTTGTGTTTTGAAAAAATTCTCGTGTTTTAAAAACTGTCGTGTTTTAAAAAAAATTCGTGTTTCTAAAATTTTCGTGTTTCAAAAATTTCTTTTTTTAGAAAAAATTTTGTGCTTCAAAATTCTTCGTGTTAAAAAAAATTCTCGTATTTTGATCGGATCGCGATGAACTATTAAATTTAACTTGTATTTTTGAAAAATAAGACAACGCGCGTTTAACGAGATACTAATTTTGGGCGTCGCGAGGGTGCTAATACCTTCCTCGCGCGTAATCGACTCCCGAACTCTAATTTTCTCTAGATTTTCAAGTAGACCTAAAATTACCTTTTTTTTAGAAAAATTTAAAAATAAATTTTTCTTCTAAAAAGAGAATTTATTAGGTGTCCGATCACACCTAGAAAAAAATATCAGTGGCTACTCCTTTTTCAAATAAAATTGAGATTAAGTTTTCAAATTTTCAATAATTACTTCAATTAGTGTCTGTACTCAAAATTTTTAAGTCGCTACAATAATTAGCTATCTATGGTTGGCATGCCATACGATACAATGTACTATTGACATGTTATATGTTATTGTGGGTTTGCGTCTCATGCATGGGAGTATCGTTCATATATTGTGCTTATGCGCCTATCATTCTATCTTATCGTGGTGTACAAAGATTGGCATCTCTGTACCTAACTCGAGCCTTCACCTTGTATATGAAGGGCTAAAATGTGCTAAAAGAATAAATAAATTATGTTTTTATTGTCGTTTTAATAAATTAATATTATTTTAGAAAATAAAAAAAATAGATATTCATTTATTTATAAATATTTTATTTACTTTTATCGTAAAATGAACTTTTGAATAATTTTTATTTTTAAAATTTTTTATTTAAAATTTTAAATTAAGACAAATTTGTAGAATCTATAAACATTGGGGGCTAAATTTTTTATTATGCCAATTAAAAAAACCCCGTTAGTAATATAATCTATAAACATTGGAGTGCTAAATTTATTATTCCAATAAAAAAAGCTCTCGTTATTACTAATTTAACAGAGGATTGGCTAAAATATTAAATTCTAATAACATTAGTGACTTTTTAAACCTTGGTGACCAAAATAGAAACACTGTATCACCCCAAATCCGACCTAGACGTTAAGGCCAAATCTGGAGAAACTACATTAGTTATTTAAACCCCAGAAGTTAAATCTTAGCTATAGGAACCGAAAATTCTAAAAAACAAAATTTTTAGGAAAACACTTACATTTTAATTTGAAAATAATCCACATAACTTATATATTTTACAGAATAGCTCTTAACTTGATCTCGTTTGAAAATTTCTAGTTTCTTAGAGTGTCTAGAAAATACAAATATGGCAAACATTCGTTAAAGGTTATTTATTCGTTTACGGAAAAACACTTAAGAAATTACCTAATTTGCAATAGATAATTTCCAGAGTTTTAGTTTTGCAAATCAAAATCCATTTTGCTAATTCGTGTGATTTTGCAGTATCACATTCGAAAATATCAATTATAGACGAATTAAACAAAAACTAAAACAAAACCCAAGAACATATTACAGTCCCAAAAGTCCAAAAAAGACAATTACGAAAATCACCATATTTTTATTAACTGAGAAAATAATCTGAGCTCCCGCACGCCGTCTTATTCTAAACTCACCGATTACCTAAAAAGTCAAAAATAAAACAAATGGGTGAGCTATAAAGCTAAGTGTATAACAAGACTCAAACATAAAACACACAAATCACCATATACAAATCAAAGTATCATAGAGAATTTCATTACGAACAATTGAACAGAACTGAGAATGCATGATTACGTCAATGCAATATTTTTCAGAAATTATAATACAGATTTTTCAGAAAACTTCCTATCCAACTTCGCTACACACCAAAATGAAGTTCCCCACAACTCATCCAACCAAATCACACCAATAGATAATTGTGGACATTGCCATTAGAGTTGCAAGTAAAACTGCCATGTAGCGACCTAAAAATTTTGGCAGGGATGCTAGTCGAAGTAATTATTGAAAATTTGAAAACAGTATCTTGATTTTATTTGAAAAAGGAGTCGCCACCGATCTTTTTTCTAGGTGTGATCGGACACCTAATAAATTCTCTTTTTAGAAGAAAATTTTATTTTTTAAATTTTTCTAAAAAAGAGGTAATTTTAGGTCCACGTGAAAATCCAGAGAAAATTATAGTTCGGGAGTTGGTAACGTGCGAGGAAGGTATTAGCACCCTCGCGACACCCAAAATTGGTATCTCGTTAAACGCATGTTGTCCTCATTTTTTTTAAAAATACGAGTTCAATTTAACATTTACTCGCGATTCAATTGAAACTTGAGAATTTTCTTTTTAAAACACGAGAATTTTGAAGCACGAAAATTAAAAAAAACACGAAAGTTTTTGAAACACGAGAATTTTTTGAAAACACGAAAATTTTTGAAATACGAAAATTTTTAAAACACGACAATTTTTGAAAGACGAGAATTTTTTGAATCACCGGAATTTTTGAAAACACGAAAATTTTTGAAACACCGGAATTTTTGAAAATATGAGGATTTTTTGAAACACGGAAATTTTTGAAAACACCATAATTTTTTGAAACACGAGAATTTTTTGAATCACCGGAATTTTTGAAACACCGGAATTTTTGAAAAATGATGATTTTTTGAAACACGGAAATTTTTGAAAACACGAAATTTTTTTTTGAAACACAAGAAATTTTTTTATTGAAGACATGAAAATTTCGAAACTAGCGAATTTTTTTTGAAAACACGAAATTTTTTTAAAAATATTTTTAACTTTTAAAAGGGCGTACCGTGTTTAACGCCAACCGGTGATATTCACCCAACATAGCGATGAAATCAGCGATTTAATGTTAAATCGATTCGTTCCCTTATTGATTAAAATTATTTAATATAAAATAAAATTGAAATTGAATTAAATTAAAAATATAAATGCAAAGATATAAAAATGCATAAAAGTACAAATAATACTAAAACAGAATAGCATAAAAATACGGGCATTAAATTAAAAGTGAAATAAACGAAATTACCGAAAAGATCCAAAACATGAGCTTGGTCGAACGGGTTACCAAATTGAACCCTTTTCTTTCTTTCCTCCTTTTTTCTTTTTTTCTTCTCTTTTTTTCTTCTCTGCTGGGCCGGCCTGTTGGGCCTGTGCACCTGCTGGCTGCTGCTGGGCTGCCTGTGCACTGGGCCTGGCTGTTGCTAGGCCGTTGGGCTTTGGGCTGCTTCTTTCTTTTCATTTTTTTTCTGCTGCTTCTTTCTTTTTTTTCTGCTTTGTTTTTTGGGGGGGCTGTTTTGGGCTTGACTAATGGGCTCACTGGGTCGGGTCGGGTCACCAGATCGGGTCAGATCGGATCCAGATTGGGTCGGATCGGATCTGGGTCGGGTTGGGTCGGTTTGACCCGACTGTTAATTAATTTTTTTCTTTCCCTCTTCTTTTTTCTTCTTCTTTCTTTCTTTCTTCTCTTTTTCTTTCTTTCTTTCTTTCCCGATCAGCCCCCCACCGATTTCTCTGCTGCTGCCGGTGCTTCCTCCGCCTGTGGTGCGACGGCCGACAATGGCGATTCCTCCGCCTCTCCCTTTTTCCTTTTTTGCTTTCTTTTTTTTGTCGTGGGTGTTCTCTTTTTTCTTTGAAATTTTTTTCTTTCCTTGCTTTTTCTTTTTGCTTTGGCTCTTGTTTGCTTTGCTAGGTGTCGGTGAACGGTGATGTTGGTGCGACGGCCGGCGGTGGGCTGCTGTTTTTCCCTTTTTCGCTCAAAAATTTATTTTCTTTTTTTCCTTTTTTGCTTCTTGCTTCGCTGAAAATTTTGGGGGTTTAAAACCCCTTTTATTGTTGATTTTCTGTTCCTTTTGCAGGTGGTAGGTGGCTAGGGGAAGAGGAGGTCATGCCTTAGGTTGGCCGCTGCAGTGCAGGTGAGCAACTTACGTTGTCAGCTGCTAGAAGGACCAAATTACAAATACCGCAAAACTTCTAGTGTCGAAGTGTAATTTTGGAAAATTTAGGGGTCAAAAGGTAATTTCAAGAAAGTTTAGGGTCATAATATAATTTTAAGAAAATTTAGAGGTCAAAATATAATTTTGTAAAAAATACGAAATTTGACTTGGACAAAATTTAGTGATTACATGCCAAATCAGATATATGTTGTCAAGCCACTATATTGCAGCCAAGCTGTCAGAATAGAAGTATGTAGTTAAACCACCAAATAGAGCAGATCATCAAACTGCCAAAACTTCCTCCATACCATATTATCACAACCCCATGCAATGTGACATGGCATGCATATACAGAATCAGAATGATAATCATGTTGAACATGCATCCATATTATTAACAGAATCCAGTAAGCATGGCTTACATGTTTTGTAGACAGATATATCAAAATTACAAATAACCTTAACTAGAAAAGCCACAATGTCACATGCATGGTCGTAAAGTCGATTCAAAAATACAAATTAACATAATCGTACATCATACACACATATACAGACACAACGAATCAGGACATACCATCAGAACTTTTAGTATCAGTTCATACAAATATATATTTCACATACCTTAAACACATCAACATAGAAGCATATTTAATAGATATCTTGTTTCCAAGCCTTAATTAAGCAATATGGGCCCTAAAATCAACATTCATAATGAACCAATTAACAACGAAGTATGAAAGCAAATAACGATATACCAAAAACCAAACACTTTATCGACCACACAAACTAAACCTTTGGCCTTAGCACCAAAATCGGCCCTTTACAATGTTTGGTTACTTACCCCAATTTGAAACAATAATTCCTAACGCTTGCTAATCGACGAAGGAGAGTCTTGCATCTCTTGATTCTAACCTAACAGAACACAAAAAGAATTAATACAAGGATTAATAGCCAACAGAATTTACCTTACCTTTCTACGAGACAACAACATATAACCTCGATACGAATGAGAGTACAGCCAATACTTACCCCAAGATGGAAAACTAAGCATTTGCTCAAAAGCTCAGCACAACTGTCAACACAATGAAACTAGCAGCACAACAAAGATGTGGTGACAACCACAACAACAACAACAAAACGAAAACCGAGAAAAAAATATAAAATGCAGAAAAAAAAGGAACAAGGCAGAAAGAGAGTAGATGACGTAAAAAGAGAGAGACTAGCCAAAAGAAAGAAACAACAAAAAGTTTCAACAACAAAAATGGAAAAGAGGAATGTGGGAAAGAGGAGAATAGAAGGACGTCAGATTGAGGAGAAAAATTAGGAAAATTTTTGGGATAATTTTCAAAAAGAAAACCACCCATATCCCCATTAACTCCCACCGATTCTAATTAATTATCCCTATTCGAATTTTCCCCAGAATTAAAACAAAAATAATCTTATTTGCACACATAAAGATTCAAACACAAGACTCTTGGGTAAGCTAAAATCTTACCACTGAACTAATAGACTCATTTTGTTATTAATTGAAGAAAAATAATTTATAAACCAAATGTTCAGTACTGATAAGCGTTGGGAAAAAAATTAATAAAGATTCAAGGGAAAGGATTTAAACATTGGACCTTAAGCACACAATTAAGGCCACTTAATCACTAAACCAAATCAAATTCCTTAACATAATTTCACAACATTTAATTCAAAAACAGGATGTGACCACTCTTGGTTTCACTAACTCAATTTCTTCTAACCCGATTTTCGGGATGTGACAAACACGTTAGTTGTTGGGTGACTATTTGTATAGTTTACCTAAAATAATAAAATTTAATAGCCCAATGGCTTAAATAAAATATTTCAAATAGTTCAATGATTTAAATAAAAACTTTAGAATAGTTTAGTGACAATTTTTGTAACTTTTTGAAGTCGAGTAACTAAAATGCAAAATTACTAATAGTTTAGTAACCTTAAAATAGTTTACCCTAAAAACCTCATAATTGTTTTTAGGGATAAATCTCAAAACTATACATGAATTTTAGTCTAATGTGCAAATCTATACATGTACTTTGAATTTGTGCAATTTTATACATGAAAAATTGATTTGATCCAATTCTCATAAATTATTAACATAATTTTTGCTATAACATCATTTTATATTTATATATTACATACACGTATAATTATATTTATGCAATATAAAAATAAATTGATATATTTATTTCTTTAAATGTACATGATTGAATCAAAATTAAAGTTTCATGTATACATTTGAACCACAATCAAAGTTTCATGTGTATAATTACATCAAATTAAAATTATTGTATCAAATTGCACATTAAATCAAAGTTCATGTATAATTTTAGAATTTATCCCTTACTTTTAAGACATAAATCCAAATCTCATTCCCCTTATAACTACTTTTAAGACTTAAATTTAAATCTCATTGATTTTAGCATATACTTTTTTTTTCAAATATGTAATTAAAAAAAACGATTGTTGAGAGCCAATAAATTTAATAAATATCACCTAATTATTCGATTTTACTTTTTTAATTACTAGCCATTAAATGGCTAATGGAATATGATATGACAGTTTTTAAAACTAGTATGATAGCAATTTTAACCCTAAATATTTATATATTGTGTCAATTTAGTCTTAGCTTTAAAAAATTTAACCATCACCATTTACACATAATGTAATTTGGTCCTTTTTTGTAGTTTAGCTTTTCTTTATGATTTCATCTAAGCTAAAAAAAAAGATTATTAGCTAAATTTGACCGAAAAACAAATT
Source organism: Gossypium hirsutum (assembly GCF_007990345.1). Taxonomy (NCBI): domain Eukaryota; kingdom Viridiplantae; phylum Streptophyta; class Magnoliopsida; order Malvales; family Malvaceae; genus Gossypium; species Gossypium hirsutum. Next base: position 5,126,921 of record NC_053444.1, read on the forward strand.
TTCATATTTCCTCATTCTTTTGTAATTAACCCACAATGTCACAAAGAAAAGTAAAATTACAAAAAGTACCAAATTAGACAATGTGTAAGTGTTGAGAGTTAATTCTTTTTAGAATCGAGACTAAATTGACATATTGTATAAATGTTAAGGGTTAAAGTTGATATTATAATCATTTTAAATGTTGTCAAGTTATCTTTCTATTAGTAATTTAACAATCGAAGACGAAAAAAGAAAAAGTCAAATAGTTAGGTGATCACTTTGTAACTTTTCATAGTTAAGTAACCAAAAAGATTTAGTAATAGTTGGATGACTAGTAGTGTAATTTACCCTAATGTTTTATTGTTTAAAACCATTTTGCTATTTTATAAATCATTATTATTATTTGAATATTCTCATTACTCTATTTGACACAATGTTTAGAACTATCCATAACCCCACCCCAACCCATGAATAGGAGGATAATGCGCTTCAGCGCACTCGAACCCACATCCTCCTGCCTTGGCAACAATACCAATACCAATCGAACTAAGACTCAACCGGCTTATAAATCATTAATCTTAAATTCAATGTTTTTGGAATTGGAAAAAAGAATTTAAAAAATAATTATAAAATTCGGTTCAACCGTCAATCCAATGATTTATACCGATTTATGAGTCAATCCATTTTTCATCTTATTCAGGACCAGTATATCGATTGGTTCTCGATCTAATCAATCTATCTAACCGATCCGATTCTAAAAATGACGGTTAAATGAAAGTAGCAGTTGGACAATACTCTTTTTCCTCCACCCAAATTCCATTCCCTTCTTTGCATTATTGTTGCCTTTTTCATAGCCTTCTTACCAGATCAAACATCTCAAAAATAATTCGTTTTTTATTTTTAATTAAACCAAAAAGAAAAAAAAATCAATAACACACTTTAATTATTTCATCTATTATACACAACTCATACTTGTCTATCTATAAATGTGTCCTTACTTGTACATCTACAAATAAGCACATGCAAAAACACTAAATCTCACAACCTATCTCCAAAATGGCATCCTTTAGGGAAGAACGAGACACTTTCGGCCCCATCAATGTCCCTTCCGATAAGTCGGTTTCGTTTCACCTTCTCATCCTTTTCTTCTTTTCTTTTTCGCCAACACTGTTAGTTATTGTTGTTATTATTGTCATGTCGGTTGTTATAGATTATGGGGAGCACAGACTCAGAGATCATTACAAAATTTCGATATAGGAGGGGCAAGCGAACGTATGCCCGAACCTATTATCCGCGCCTTTGGTGTCCTCAAAAAATGTGCTGCCAAGGTTGATTTTGCTTCACAAACTTTGTGGGTATATATGGAAAGAGAAAGGATTGTATGAAACTGTAATTCCACGTCACCTGTATTCGTTTTCAATAGGAGAATAACAAATTAGATTTTTCCTCCTGATTTTTAACATTTTTAGTTGGATTTGAATTTTTTTCAGGAGGAAAAAGCTGAAAATCAAGAGGAAAAATGTGATTTGTCATTTTTCTTATTGGAAAGGGATAAGAATAATGCGAAATCACAGTTTCATACAATCTCTTCTCTATATAGAAATGTAGGATATAATGGTGTAATTTAGCATTGGTTTGGAATAGGTGAACATGGAGTATGGACTTGATCAAAGTATTGGGAAAGCCATAATGCAAGCAGCCCAAGAAGTAGCCGAAGGCAAACTCAATGATCACTTTCCCCTTGTTGTTTGGCAAACCGGGAGTGGCACTCAGAGTAACATGAATGCCAATGAGGTACGCATGTAACCGGATTTATATTTGATACACTGTTAATAAATTATCGGGTTTATTACATAATTTTACAAGATAGTAATAATAAATTTTTATAAGTTATATTAGGACATTTAAAATGGTAATTAATTAGGAAGAATGGAATGTTGGGCAGGTAATTTCGAACAGAGCAGCAGAAATAATGGGACATAAACGAGGTGAGAAGTCCGTACACCCAAATGATCATGTGAATAAATCTCAATCTTCTAACGACACTTTTCCAACCGTAAGTAATACTATTAGATTGTTCAAATTTCATTATTATTATTTTTTTCCTTTAGATATTTTGAATTTAAACTCTATACTATTCTTTTATAAATTTTATATAATATTCTTTGACCGAGTTGATGTTGAGTTAATTCGTGATATTAATTCATTTAGCCACTTAAATATAATATAAATTATGCTGACTGAGTCTTAATTCGATTGGTATAAGCATTGTTGCCAATGCAGAAGGATGTGGGTTCAAGTGCACTGAAGCGCATTATCCTCCTATTTATGGGTTGGGGAGGGATTATGGGTAGTTCTAGACATTATCTCAAAAAGAGCAGTTATGATTAGTTCCTATAATGAGATTGTTCAAAAAAATAATAATACAAATGATTATATGTATCTTTTAAGCATATTTAAAAATTAATAAATAAGACATTAGTTGTTATTGTGGGCAAAGCAAGTTTAAGTCCGAAAGCTCACTCAAATTTATCTAAGATGACTTTAAAAAAAAAAGCTCAATTCTAAAATAATTTGAACTTAAAAAAAAAATCAAATATGTGAAAATCTCAAATAAAAATCTATGTATAAAATTGCACAAAATCAAAATTTATACATAATATTACTTATTTATCCAAGTTTATGTGCAATTTTAAGATTTATTTCATTATATTATCTTGAAGGCATTTTTATCTTTTTATATCTTTTATATAAAGAAAATAGAATAATACAAATATAATGGAATTTGAAATTAAATCATTATTATTTTTAACATTTTTATTTTACCATTTCAACTAAAGCCTCATTTGTTTTTTATGCCATTTTTTTACATAATTCTATTTTTTACCCTTATTGTGGATGTGTCCTAATCCTGTTATACATTAAAATGCTCACCTAGATCAACATATCTAGGGTGCTCATGTTTGACTGGCTAAAGGATAATAATTAATTTTGTCTCTATTATAATAAAGTCTTTGATAGAATTAGTGTCACGAATGAATTGAGAACCAACTCAATTGGAAAATAACTAAAACACCACTTACTTTAAAGAAACAATAAATATAAGGATATTTATATTTTTTATAATTTATCTAAAATCTATAAAATAAACTACTTTGAAGTACAATGTCAATGTTTCACTTTAGAATGTGTTTTGATGAAGATTTTAAAATTTTTGAGATTTTTTTTTTAACATTAATCTCATTATCGGTTCTTATAGTATATGCTATTTTTTATACAATGTCTAGAACTATCCATAGCTCCTTCCCAACCATTAAATAGAAGGATAATGCGTTTTAGCATACTCAAACCTACGCCTTCTTGCACTGGCAATAATGTCGATGCCAATCGAGCTAAGACTCAATCGGCAAAATTTTTAAGATTTTTAAAATGCTAGCATTTTAGAATTCATCAATTCAAAATGTTAGGACTGATAATTTCTTTGTTTATTAATTGATTTAGGAAAAAATAAGTTATTGAAATTTTACAAATTATAAAATAATTATAAAATAAAAATAATTATATTATAAAAAATATTTAATATGGATATAATTTTATTTATAAAATTTTATAAATAGTTTTAATAAAATACAATTTTAAAAATATATATTATAATTAAATAAACTTATTTTTGAAGTTTAAATTTTTTTTTATCAGAACATCTGTATTAAATCAAATAAAATTATGAAGAATAAAAAAAAACACCTATTTAGGTGGAATCTGGAAAAGGATATTGAGCTATTGAAATACCTCTCACAAAATTTGGATTTCTTCAGCATATTTACCTAAACAAGTACCTTAATATAAATGAAATTTCTCTTACAAATTCCTCACCCAAACACACCTTTAAAGTATTAATAAAGAAGTGTCAGCCAATGGTCTAAAGAGATCTTATATATCATCTTTTAACAATGTATTCTCTTCCACCCTATGAGGGTCATGTAATCTAATATTTTATAATTAAATTTAAATAAAATATTTTTATTATGATATGAAGTTCAACTCATATTAACAATAGGAGGAGAATGCTTTAACACATCCGAACCCATATCCTCTTATATTGACAACAATGTTCAAACCAATCAAACTAATTTACTTATAATTTTAATTATCTCAATCTTTTTTTTTTCTTTGACCAGGTAATGCACATTGCGGCTGCAATGGAAATAAACTCAAGATTGATACCTGAGTTAAAGAATTTGCACTCTGCTCTACATTCAAAGGTTTTCCATGCTTTTTACCCTACTCTCATTATTACCATATAAATTTTAAAATTGAGAGTCATATTAACTAAACTTGTATTTTTAGAGCTTGTTGGATTTTTTTTTAATGTAACTTCGCAAATAAAATGAACAACAGCATCTCATCATGCAATAAGAAAAAATAGAGGAAAAAAAATATAATAGTTTTTTTTTTAAATAGAATGCTTAGAATTATTCATAGTCTCTCTCTAATTCATAAATAGAAGGATAATACGCTTTAGCACACTCGAACCCATCACGTCCTCTTACATTGACAACAATACTTACACCAATCGAACTAAAACTCAATCAACAAAAACATAATAGTTATATCTAAAGAAACCCATAACACTCCAAGTGAAATGAATTACTAACCCATATTCTTTTTACTTCTTGACTTATAAATAAATTAATACAAAATTTTATATTCATTGTAAACTTCAAATGAGAGCTATAAATTTGAAAATGAAAATAGAAAAATACATATATAAGAGAAAAAAATTTGAATTTAATAGTTACCATTTGATTAAGATTAAAATTTTTAAATTCTAAAAGCACAGGGATTGAAAATAACCAAATTAAAATACAAGTACTAAATCCATAACTTACGCAAAATATAGAGTCTGATTGCAGAATTTAACCTAAAATTATTGTTTTAAAAATTTTAGTTTCACTTTAGGACAGAACATATATGACAAACCAATTAATTGAAGAGCTTGCGAACTTAATTTCATTTAATCTATAAATATATAACACTATATTCTAATAAAAATATTTCTTTTTCTTTTTTGTGGTTTTGTTATGGGCAGTCAGTTGAATTCAAAGATATTGTTAAAATTGGTCGCACTCACACTCAAGATGCGACACCTTTGACTCTTGGACAAGAGTTCAGTGGCTATGCTACACAGGCAAGCTCTTCATCTACTGCTGCTCTTTTCTTTTCATTTTTTTACATAATTTCGAGGGTGAGTCTGATATTTGTAATACTTTAAATTAATACATATAATCTCGATATATTGAATTCGTATTTGAGTTAATTCGATCCAAAAATGTATAAAAAAAAATTAATTACTCTGGAACAATTAAAAAATTCTTTAGAAGAAATACAAGTTCTACTTTTGGCGGTAATAGGTTATGGGGTGGTAGTCTCACTTATAAAGTCAAATCAATATGTTCTAAGAAGAAATATTTGAATATCAATCTCATCGATATTATCGGTCTCTTAAGTGTCATACCAAATTTATCAATCAAATCATTTTTTCGATAAATACGAGACATTTAAGTCATATAAGTAAAGAGATCTATTCATTGATAAGAAAAAAAAGAAAAAAGCGTGAGCAGTGATTGGATTGATGATAAAATAGAATCTTGGATCACGAACAGCGATTCGATTAATGATAAAGAAAGAAAATTCTTGATTCAGTTTTCCACCTTAACAACAGAAAAAAAGATTGATTAAATTTTATTGAGTTTGACTCATAGTGATCATTTATCAAAGACTTTAGTTATCAAATAATTGAACAATCAAGACAAATTTACTTATGATACTTAATTGACATTCATAAAAAATATGTAATGAATTATAATTTCAATACATCCTATTTAACTATACCTTGGTCGGGTTGTAGGTAAAGTATGGAATTGATCGAGTTTCGGGCACCCTGCCACGGATGTATCAGGTTTGTCCATCATGTTTGAATCTATATTCCTTTTAAACTGTTTTGAATGGCTGACATATAAGAATGTTTATTATATGACACAGCTTGCACAAGGTGGTACAGCCGTGGGGACTGGATTGAACACAAAGAAAGGGTATATACTTGAATTAAAATCAAAATTTCACGTGTCATTTGAGTGTTTGTAATGCTAAAAACAAATGTCAGGTTTGATGTAAAAATAGCAGCAGCAGTAGCTGAGGAAATAAAGTTGCCATTCGTCACAGCCGAAAATAAGTTCGAAGCTTTGGTATTCACTCCATATCTTTCAAAAACCAAGATATGTCCATGTTGAATGCATCTCTCTATAATTTTGATTTTTGAATAACCAGGCAGCACATGATGCCTTTGTTGAAACCAGTGGAGCTTTGAACACCATAGCTGCATCCCTAATGAAGATTGCAAATGACATACGCTTCTTGGGAAGGTTTTATTTTATTTCATTTTTTTGTTACGTAGAAATATTATTATTGTGTTGGTTTCAAACATTTTGCCTTGGTCCAGTGGTCCTCGATGTGGCCTTGGTGAGCTTATTCTTCCTGAAAATGAACCTGGCAGCAGTATTATGCCTGTAATTTTCTCATCTTTATTTTACTGGATTTATTTATTTATTATATACCACATTCCATAGCTCTATATTCTTGTTATATGTTTCAGGGGAAGGTGAATCCTACCCAATGTGAGGCTCTTACTATGGTCTGTGCCCAGGTAAAAAAAAAAGTTTTCACTGTTTTTATTTTTCCCATTTCCCTCGGTGAGTTATTTACCGCTAGCTGTAAAAATATTTTCAGGTTATGGGTAACCATGTGGCTATAACAGTAGGTGGATCTAATGGCCACTTTGAACTGAATGTGTTCAAGCCATTGATGGCTAGTGCACTCTTACATGTAATGTTTCTTCTTCTTCTTCTTCTTACAATAGTTTCTTAGAAACTGCAATAACTCACTTATAGTTTATATAATTTTATCATAAAATTAATTAATTAATTAATAAAGGTATATTATGGAATGCATTCATTTCAGTCAATACGATTGGTGAGTGATGCATCTGCTTCCTTTGTGAAGAACTGTGTGAAGGGAATTCAAGCTAATAAGGACAGAATTTCAAAATTACTTCATGAGGTCTGTAATCTCTTGACACTACACTCAATCCTTTAAGGTTTTCTTTTATATATATATATAATTAAGGGATGATAGTGGATAACACGAAACCCTGATGAAAAGCATCTAACCTGTCATCATCCCTAATTTTATATCATATGCTAGATTCCCAAGCTAATCCTGATCATATGTTGTTTGGCTTGTGACAAATTGCAGTCTCTAATGCTAGTGACATCCTTGAACCCTGTAAGTACTTTTCATCTTTGTTCCTTTGTGTCCTAAATTACATTCTTGAATCAAATCTGTAATTAATAGTTATTTTGGTTCCAGAAAATTGGTTATGATAATGCTGCAGCAGTTGCCAAGAAAGCACATAAAGAAGGCAGCTCTTTGAAGGTAAAACTCATACTTGTGCTTATACTAATCATTTTCATGCAAATATGAAATGTAGGCGACGAGACCCTCTGAATGTTTTGTAGGAAGCGGCATTGAATCTTGGGATGCTCACAGAAGAAGAATTCGAAAGTTTAGTGGTGCCTGAGAAAATGATTGCCCCATCTGATTAAGTTGAATTACCAAATAAAATTCAACACTCAATTCTTTTTTGTCCATGTTCTGATTTTGGAATACATTAGGATATCTCATAAATTATTTAGTTTCGATTTGAAAATGACTTAACCATCAACCAATTAAGATTGAGTTATTGTATCATGACTTGGATTGAGTTTTTTTTTTTTTTTTGTAAACAACACAGATAAGAAATGCTTATATAACTTATATATATTCAACCAATTAATCATAATCTTCGCATTGCAAAAAAACAATAATTTTAACTCAATTTCTTCCGCTCAAGTTGCAGCCTCACCTTTGTACAATTTAACTTTGGGTTAATGGTTGGATCCACACACCTCCAATATCTTTTTTTTTTATAAAAAATATATTTGATTAAGTTTAATGATTGAAAGCATGTAAATATCGCTAATTTAAAAAATATATGAATAAAATTTTCTATTAATTTTTTTATAAAAAAATCATTTGTCAAAATGTTACTGTTTTGATCATTGTATTGTTGTATCCTTAGAGACACTTAACCAACATTTCTCCCAATCCCGTAGGAACGGTCGAATCTGTCTTAAGAAACAATCTCATAGGAGTGGTTGAATCTGTCTTAAAGAACATGTGTTAAACATGCCTCAACGTTTAGTAAATCTCTGTTCTTCTTTTCGATTTCAACTTTTTGTTACAATTTTATTGGTTCACGTATTTGACAATTTAAACATAAATTATTCTATTTATATTTTATTTTATATATAAATAATTGTTTGTTTATATTTATATTTATATTTATATTTATATTTTTTTCGCTAACGTGTTTTGTCCAATAATTGGTAATTGAACTTGTATTTCGTTATTTAGGTCCATACCTCTTCACTAACACCATTAATTTATTAGCATCAAATACCAATCTATTGGTGACACGTGACAACCTCTTAATATGTCATATAGTAGATATAAATTTAAAATTTTTAAAATTAAATAAATTAATAAAAAATATAATTTTTTATCGAGGTTCATTTTTAATGTGAAAAAAATATATTTTTCAAATTAATTTATATTTTTAAAGTTTTTTTAATTTTTAAAATTTATAATCGCCACATGACATATTGAGAGGCTATCATATGTCACCAATAAATTAATTATCAGTGCCACGTTAATATAAACTAATAGTGTTAATGCAAAGATATCATTCTAAGTAATTGAAATACAAATTTAAGTACCAATTAAATAGTTGAGAAGATAAATTACATATTAACCCACGTATTCAATCAGAAGCTAGGCGGTTGTTGGGAACATGCCCACTGCAGTAGTAGTACATATTTTCGTTATGTGTGAACGGTGGCAGTACACGTAGTGCAAATGGTACTTCAACTAACGGTACTACAATTATGAATTGGCAAAATAAATTAAAAAACATTTATTATAAATAGATTTCATAAATAACAAATTAATTAATTCCATAAACAATTTTTCGTCTATGTTAAATCTAGGAAATTGCATGCATATATGATAATTTAATACATTATTTTTATCAAATAAAATATTAAATAACAAAATGTATAAAAAAATATAAATTTATTTATAATATTAATCATAAAAATAAATTAATTTAAATGCATTGTAATTAATAAAGAAAATTAGTTAATTATAAAGGGTAGTTTGATTTGTACTTGAATGTTTCAAAGGAGGTAAGAACGTACAAGGTTCTAAAAGAGGGAAATCTAGGGGCGCCAGTTTTCAGCAACCCAAGTGTGGGGAAACATTCGAAATTGGGTAAAATGTCGATGTGACATGTCAGCTTCAGCCAAGACAAAGATAGTACGATGAAAACCGTAACCGCAAAACCAAGGGCGGCGCCGCAGCTTAGATTAAATTACACGATCATATACTGGGGCCCCTTTACGGCTTTACAAACATCTTGGCCCAACTTACCCGCTTTGGGACCCACCCTGTTACTGACCCTTCTCTGCATTATCACTTTTTAATATGAAAGGGTAAAAGAAGGAAAAATTGAGTAATACTTTTTAAATACAATAATAAGGTAAAACTCAAACAACTGTACTTAAACTCAGGTCATATAAATTTCTTTGACCATACATTTTGGTAATTAAAATTGTTTATTTTGGATTTTAAATTAATTAAATAAAATTAAGTACAATTGTAGTAGGATTTCACAAATTTCAACACAAAGAAACAAAGTTGACAAGTAAATGGAAGTTCATCTAATCCTAATTAACACCATTAAACTTACATCATTAAGGGAAAATAAAGAATTAATGACCAGAAATCATCAATTCCCACTGAATTGCACTTCAACTTTTCAACTTCAAATTGAAAAGAAAAAAAAAAGCATGTCATCACATTGGCATTGATGTCGGAGGAACAGCGACGCCATCAGCAAGAAAGTTCCAAAGTTCACCGAAGACACTCTCTTGCTGAGCCACGGCATTTTGGGTCATCGGCGATTGCCCATCCAGATATGGGATCTGATAGAATTTCATGTAATTCTCGTACGCTATTAGTTCCTCCGATAGTTTCTGCACTTGGTTTTCTTCTTCTTGAACTTCAAAAATGGCCGATTTATTAACTGCCTCTCCTTCCTGTTGTTCTTCGGGTTTCACTGGGAGGTAACATAAATTCGTCTTCTGATCGCCGGACCCTGAACTGTCCTCTTCAGATACAACAATTGGGTCAGTTGCGAAACCACCAAGATCGTTCCAACCATAACGGAATCCATTATTGACTTGGGGATGTTGATAAATGGGAGGATTTGAAGGGTGGGTGAAATTCCAGGCAGTGGTTGAGTTGTTGATTTGCGGGTTGTATTGGGTGGAGAAAGCGTCGTCTTCGTTGGGGAAATTGACTTTGGCTTTCTTGCCACGGATTTTACGAGCTTCCCTGTCGTAGGCACGGGCTGCTTCCTCGGCAGTGTTGAAAGTGCCGAGCCAAACACGAACTCCTTTCCTCGGGTCACGGATCTCCGCCGCCCATTTGCCCCATGGACGCTGGCGTATGCCCCTGTATAGGTTTTTCCTCTGCCTTTTCACTTTCTTCTCCACTTGCACCCCATCTGTTCGTAACAAAGTCCAAAAAAGAAATAAAAAATAAAAACCCGAAGCCAATAATTTCTGAAAGGAAAATAACTAGTACCTGAGGATTGGGGTCGGTGCCTTTTACAGAGGGCGAGTGAGTCATCATGGAAGGACTGAGTTGAGTCAGAGCTAAAGCCATTTTTGACGAAAGGGGAATTGGGCCAGATGTCAGAAGCAGTGACGCCATGGCCGCCTTTCCGGGTGATGAATTCAGAAATGATAGCACCACCACACATCTCTTTGAAAGCAAAGAAATTAATTGCAAAAGCTTAAAGGAAAGAATAATAATGAAGAGGAGGTAGAAGGAATGAAAGGAAGGGTTTAAGGGAAGTTTTGGATATGGAAGAAAGAGTGACGACAGGAGGGGGGGTTTAAGTAGTGAGAGGAAAATAGAAGGGGGTGCGGCATGGTGAATGCAAGTTGGGGGATTAGGAACTTTCCCGCGTTTTACCCAACGAGTTAGAAAATGGGGGCCCGGTCAAATCATTAAATGCTCATTTATTGAAATATTTCATTTAATAAAAACCAGTACGGCAAGGGATGGCCTAAAGCCCAAAAGATACATGAGAACAAGCACAAGGGCTAGAAGGAGCCAAGAGCGCCGGAGATTGCCAACATCGATTACAAGCCCGGCGGTGAAGGGATCAGTCGACCATGAACAACCACCAGAGAAACACTGGTGCGATGACAGCAACAGCCTCAAAAACTCACAATACAAAAAGAACTCGGCTAACATCACGTTATACGAGGCATTGGTATCATACTAATAAAAGTACATTTGATTAGGGAAATGAAAAATATAATTATAGAAAGAATAAATGAATACTTGGTTTAATAATAAAGTTGAGGCTTTGGGATCATAGTTTTTGTTTTAGTATTGATATGGGTTTATTGATATTTTTTAGAACATTTTATATATACATATAAATTTATTTCAATTGTTATTATTTTTAAAATAATTAATTATGCTTAATAACTTAATTAAATCATTACATTTGATTTTTTTAATGTAATTATAAAAAATTAAATAGTTAAAATAAATTATTAAAAAACAGTTTCAAATATTAAAATTTTGTATGAATTGGTACGCATCGAAACGTACCACTGTGACCAAAATCGAATCAAATTCACATTAGAATGGCAACTAAAATTTATTATTCTGATTTACTATTTAAACAATATATATGTAAAACCTCGACACCCATAATCTTTGTGTTTCTTCATTTAATTTTAATTTTAATTTTTTATTCGTTCAATATACCATATCAAACGTTAAAAAGGTTTAATTAACAATATATTTAATTAAATTACATTATATTTTACAAACATTAATTTGGGTTATAATCATCTTGCTGCTGGTGACATATGTGTCTTTGAAAAATGAATGACTCATATTCCACGACGAATTTTATTGGTTTAGGCTATAAACATAAAGCATTGAGATTATTCAGGCCAACTATGGAAAGTCTTGTTTGTGTTTTCCAAAAACATTACTCCTTTGCCCTAAACTCGTACATTCAAACAAAACCACCATAAATCTTACCCATATTAAATCCTAAATACTCAAGGTCGTGCTTGAAAGTATTGAGTAACTTTCTCGTGTCGCGAATAAACCCTAACCCATTTCCCTAAACATAAAGATTAGTCGTAAACCCTAACTCAAACCTTTAGTCCAAAATTGAAACATGTTTGCCCAATTATTGTTCTCCAACATATTCAAGCTTTAATCCCTTGTCATACCAAGAATTTTGATCAAGCTCTAACTTCAACAAAAGCCCACCCCGACTCTTTTAACTCATATGTCTTCTATGAGAACGGACTTCCTCAAGTGTTGGAACATCAATCAGGTATGAAGACATTCTCTTAACTAATTCTAAATAGGATAAATTTTATTTACGATTAGTATAAAAAATTTATCTATAGATAGAATAATACTTTTAACCCTTACAAAAGACCATGATCATGAAAATCATCAGCATATAATAATCAAAGTTTCTTTGTATAGAAGTTAAATTGAAGTCGTTGTATCCAGATTAAATTGGATTTGAAGTTTAGAGTATAAAAAAATTGGATTAAGATTTAAAGCTGAAAATTTTTTATTTAAGGATAACGAGTTTTAAGGGTTAAGATTAAACAATTATTCATTTAATACTCATAAAAATATGAATAAAATTACTTTTTAAAATTATGCAAACAAATGAAAAAAAAATCAAAATAGAATTACACTAATTCAAATTCAACTATGACCTAAAAACATTCAATCACATATTAATCAAATCAAACATCAAACTTTGTGTCTAAGTCAAGATTTAATTTTTCTTAAATATAAAAATTATAGTAGTAAGATGCAATATTGATTATTATAATCAACTGTTGACAATATTGTATTAACAAGTTGATAAAAATGTGGATGAGACTGCTAATTAACAACACATCCAATCCTGTGTTCAAGTCTTAACCGGTGGGCATGACTATGACGATTAGTGATTGACGTCATCACTCCGGCACCTAATTAATCCCTCTCTTCTGTGAGTTTCGACACAATATTTAGAAATATATATAGTTCCTCTTTAACCCATAAATAAGATGATAATACGTCATATCCTTCTGCATTGGTAACAATACTCATATCAATTGAGTTAAGACTCAATCGACATTACATTTATAATTAACTAGATGGTGAAAATTGTAATTATAAATATTTAAAAAATCGAATTATATAAATATAATTATATAGTAGTCTTTATTATTTGATTGAAAAATAAAAATAAGGTAAAAATTGTTAAAGTGATGAATTTTTTTAAATAATAATTATTGATAAAGGTAATAAGGAAATGTAAATAGATTTGCCAAAAAGAAAGTTGTATGGTGATAAGGCATAATGCATTTGTGACAAGAGAATGTAAGTACGAAATTTTAGAAGAGACAATTATGAACCTTAAATAGAAATTGTAGAACAGATATTAGATTCTATTTACTTTTTAATTAATCATGATTAAGTCTAACAGTCACACATAATTTCTTTTGGCTTCACATTTAAATATATATATATATATTTCCTCCATCTCTATGTCACGAATTAATGAGGTTAAAGAACTGAAAACTCATTTAATAAACAAATTAAAATAGTTTTATCATTTAATGATGTTCTTAAAATTGTGTGGAGTCTTGGATTAAAAAAAAGTGATATTTGAGACCGATAGTAAGGAAGCTATTCAAGCAATTCAAGAATCTAGTAAGAAGTAATGTAAATCTTTTATGATCCATTCTATTAAAAAGATTTTCTAACGAGATTGAACTATTCACTTACTACATGTTTTTAGAGAAGGCAACAAGGTAGCAGATAGTTTGGCAAAATCGACATTTTCAAGACATTTGGACAATGTTACATTCGTGCAACCCCGTATGAAATCCTTCAATCTCTACACGATGATATTTCTGATATAGTGTGATCTTACTTTATATTGATTAGAGTTAATTTATCTTTTGTATCAATTTTTTATATATAATATAATTAAATGAGATAACTTAAGCCACTTTTAAAAAGAATCATCTCGCTGATTGAGTCTTTAACTCAATTGGTATGGATATTATTGTCAATACAGGAGGACGCGGGTTTGAGTGCACTAAAGCGCATTATCCTCCTATTTATAGGTTGGAGAGGGGTTATGAGTAGTTCCAAATATTGTGTCAAAAAAAACAGATATAATCAAAAACTATAAAAAAAATTGTTCAGAAAATCATCTCATTTAAAAACTTTTAAAAAAAATTTGCCATTACTTTTAAAAGCTAGCTTTAATTTATACTAAAAAGAAACTATCATTAATTGAAAAATGAATATAATTTTACTTTCTTTTCACAGGTACAACAAAAGTTGGTGAAAGTTTCTAACTCATAATAAAGTATGCCAAAAGATGTGAGTACACAGAATGGCATGGGTGGAGTAGTCACATTCATGGTTGTGTGCTCAATTCAACCCAAAATTCTTTTTTCTTTAAATATATCTAATTAGTAAATTGAACCCATAAAAGTTCTAAAAATTATTCACTAAATTTTTTGAAAGGGAAATTATTTTATTAAAACTTATTTTACATGAAAATATAGAATCTCTTTACTCACTAAAATCCAATAATTCATAATCTTTTTATTTTCTTTAACATTCAATCCTTTTCTTTAACATGCAATATTTAATTTTTTATTGATTGAATGATTTTGAGATATTGATTTTGCAAAAGATTCCTAACACCTTGATTGAGTAATAATTTTTAGAGGTTAATTAATCTAAATTCTTAAAGAAATTAAGATTGATGGTATTTATAGTCTTGAATTTCTTGATTATTGATTAGAAATTTAGTATTTTTTTTATTTAGAAGTTGTTATTACTAGCATGATTATTATGAACCTTGCATTTGAAAAATTGACATATTGCATTCTCACGACACCAAAAATTACTTAAGGGTTTCTTTCCGTGGAAAAAAATTACAATTTGTATGTTGACTTCGTGAAAATTTTTGTGTTTAAGAGTTAAGACTAGATTTATTTGTTCCAAATGTTTAATATAAATGAAAAACATTAAAAGAATGTCCACTAGTGAAATAAAAGAAATACAAACCAATATGAAAAGAAAAAAAAAGTCTAAAGAGTTAAGTTTAGACTTTAAAGCCCTGTAGGCCGTCTAGGTTTGTTAGCTAAGATTACAAATTATTATCCAAATAATAGAGATAATATAAGAAGAGCATATTTGTAAAAATTACATTATCATCCTCGCAATCACAAGTTCCTCCCAGAAAATGATACTAGAAGTGTTCATGGGTCGGGATGTGTTTATGATATTAACATTTTTATGTTTGCCCAAGTCCGATCTAACCTAAAATATGGACCTAAAATTTTGTCCAAACATGACCATATTTGTAAATGACTAACCCGAGCTCGTTTTAAACCCGTCCATATTATTTTTAATTTAATATTTAATCATTTAATATATTGTTTATTTATTAAACTTTTATATAGTCATCTTAACATTTTTATGTGTTCTAAATTACATAATATATAAAAATAACATAATATAAGATATTACTAACTTAAAAATGGGTTCGGACCTTGAAGGTTCAAATTCGAGCCCAATCCATTTTTTAAATGAACTTAATTTTTTTGTCAAAACCTATTTTTCGAACTTAATATTTTTGTCCAAACCTTTTTAAATTTCAAGCCAACATTCAAAATTAAACGGGTAACAATCTACCTTAAATTTATAGTACTAAAACTTTTTATTTTTCAACTCATAATTGATATTGTCCGGAGCATTATATAACATGATTAATTTTAGGTAAGGTACAATTATGGTTTGGTTTAATTAGGTTACTTTTTGTTGCTAATTCTGCTTGCCACCAAACCTAAGTGTTTTCTTTGTTTTTTTCTTTGTCCTGTTCCCATGAAATAAGAAATTGTAAAGATATGAAGGTAAAAAGTAAACACATAAAAAAAATTAAAATTTTACATAAATTAATTAGGAGTTAGGACCATGAATGAATGAATCAAGCTGAGCTTGTTCATTTTTCATTAAAAAATTTAAAATTGTGATTATTTTCTATAATCTAAAATAGTTTATATTTACTCGTTAAGTTAAATGAAGATATTTGTAATTTTAAAAAATAAAAATTCAATATAAATTTAAAATAAAAGTTAGTGGCAAAAATTAATAAAATTTAAATTTTAGTGGTAAAATTCAATAACATAAAAATTAAGTTACAAATTTACTCATATTTTTTAAAAAAATAACGGCAAATATAAATAAAAATAAAGTACAGTGACAAATTTCAATATTTATCTATAGTATGATGATAAATTCGTACTTTAATATTGTTGACACCATTTTTTGGATGAAAACAGGGTCGACTTGGATTTTGAAAATAAAACGAAATTGGGAGTCGCCACCAATCTTTTTTGATGAGGTGTGATCGGGTCACCTCGTAAAATGGTTGTTTTTGATAAACAATTTGATTTTATTAAAACAACGAGTTTGGTCTACGAAATCCAAAAACAGGTTCGGGAGTCGGTTACGCACGAGGAAGGGTTAGCACCCTCGATACGCCCAAAATTGGTACCTAGTTGATTTCTTAATGTCTTGGTGTCGAAAATTAAAAACTCAAAAAGAATTTAAAATACGATCCCTCCTTATATTGTTATTTTAAAATTACTCAAATAAATCAAAATGGAAAATGCTTCCTTATCTCGAAGTAACAAGATGTCACGTCCAGTAAGTTAGGATACAACACATCGTATTTTCGAGAGTAAGCTTGCCTTTATTTTTTGTTTAAACCTCATTTATTTTAATTTCAAAAGGATGTTCGGTTATCTAGGATCAACGCGAGAAGAATCGAAGCTCAGTAAGTTAGGGCACGATTTTCTCGAATTTTCTAAATACGAAATATTGCCTTATTTTGAAAGTTTAAAAAGGATATTTGGCTATTTGGTCGAACGAAAAATCGAAACCCAGCACGTTAGGGCACGTTTTCTCGAATTTTTCAAACGCGAAATATTTCCTTAATTAAAAATTTTCTTTTTGACGTATGGTGTTAATATGCATAGCAAAACAATAATGAATATGATGGCATAAAAACAACACGAGTAATAGCAACAGAAACAAGATTATTAAATAATAATGAAAATGAAGATAAATAAATAAATAACGAATAGATGTAAAGAACGTATATACATGAATGTACACAAAATTATGAAAATATGAAAAATCTATGTATGTATACGTATTGTGAGATTATTAAATATAAAAATATATGTAAATATGTATACATGTATAGGTATATGAATTAAAATATGTAAATAGATAAGTATATATATATGCATGTAGAAAATATGAAATATATAAAAAATATATTTAAAATAAATAGAGAATATGTACGTGTATATATATATAAATTATAAGATATAGTAAGAAATGTATATGAGTATATATATACATATATATATTAGAGAAAAATGTGTACGTGTATATATTTATGAAAATGAAAATATGTATATAAATATATAGGTATGTACATAAGTTGTAAAATATATAAAAATATATAAGTATATATATGTACCGAAATTTTAAATATAAATATAAATAAATAGATAACAACAATAATAGTAATGTAATATAATAGTAATAATAATATTAAATAACTAATTTAATGATAAAATAACTAAAATAACAAATAAGGGATTAAATTGAAAACTAAACTAAAATTTGGGGGCGAATCGCAAACAAATAAAATGATTTGGGGCCGAAATATGAGATATTTAAAGGCTAGGGGACTGAAATGAGACGCGCGCCAAGTACGGAGGACTGATCGGGAAATATGCCCAAGTCCTGAAGCGTCGCATTTATGCGCGGACTAAATTGGAGCAGACGAAAAAAATATGCGGCCAAAATTAAAAGAATTGAAAGGCTACATGGAACGTGTCGCAAAGCTAGAGGGACCAAAAGCGCAAATAAACCATTAGGGCAAAGTGCGCAGGTCTCCCCTTTAAACGGCGCCGTTTTCATCACTATAAAAGCAAAAATTTTTACTCCCTCTGCCGTTTCACTCTCTTTCAAAGAAAATTGAAAAAATAAAAGGGAGGCTTCCCCTTTTCTGTTCGGGTTCCAGGCCCAGTCGCCGTCGTGCCTTCCCTTGCCTGGTGGCCGGAGCCATGCAAGGGCGCCTTCAGGCCGCGCGTTGCAGCGCACTCAGAGATCGAGGCCAAGGAACGGGGGGAAACGAGGGGAAAAAGAAAAGCTTCGGGCCTCTCCTTAAACTCGCGTCTGACGACGGCGAAGAGCCGACGACGACGACGGCTTCAGTGGGCCGATTCAGGTGGTTTTCTTCCCCTTTTCCCTTTTTTTTCTTTTTATTAATAATAAGGAAGTATTCAAAAAAATGAAAAAATAGATAAATAATGAATAAAATAGATCGAAAGAGGAAGCAATTTGTTATCTTATTTCAAGTGTATTTGTTTTTTTTTTAATTCGAAGAATCCTTTACAATGATGAGATTTTCGGTTTTTATAACCGATTACAACTGTTTATTTTCTATTTGTTTATTTCTGCTTGGCTTCTTGCAGGTGGTCGTGGCCAACAATGGTGGTGGGAGTGTCAGACGGTATGGGCGTCGTGGGGGCGAGGGCGCGCATGCGATGCTGGGGGGCAGACGAGGCTGAGCGGCGCACATGGGCATAGGGCTGCTAGGGTTTCTGTCATTTTTTTTATTTGGGCTAGGGTTTATTTTTGTTGGCCCGTTGGGTTTGTTTAGTTAGGGTAGGTTAGTTGGGTTTTGGGGGTGGGCCAAAATTGGCCTGTACAGCTGCCCCTCTTTGCTTGTTGTCGTGTAACGAGAACAGAGCAAAGACTAAGAAGGCCAATTTTGCCCGGTCTCACCGAGTCTTGATTTTATGGTGCTTATCTTCTTCAAGTAACCTCATTTCAGTCCACTGCGTCTTCTTACTTTGATCCACTTCACGGCAACTTCAGATACGCCTTGTAGCTTCAATCTACTTTGTTACGACTTCATGGGGATGAGATTTGTGTTTTTAGTCTGCTCCACTACTGCTTAGGGGAATAAGATCTGTCATCTTCACTCTATTCCACTATTGAATGCAGGGAGATAGAGTTTCGGCTTCAATGTACTCCACTGTAGTCAGGGAGGTAAAATCCGCCATCGTCGATCTGCTTCGCTGCCAAATACAGGAAGGCAAGATCTGCAATCCTCAATCTATTTCATTGTCAAATACAGGGACAAGATCTGCTTTCTTCGATCTACTTCACCACCAGTATGGGAAGATAAGATCTGCATCGTCGATCCACTTCCTATCAATATAGGAAGATAGGACCTGCTATCTTCGATCTACTTCACGCCAATACATGAAGACAAGATCTGCTTTCTGCGATCTACTTCGCCACTAATATGGGAAGACAAGATCTGCATCTTCGATCCACTTCCTACCAATATAGGAAGATAGGATCTGCTACCTTCGATCTACTTCACGCCAATACATGAAGACAAGATCTGCTTTCTGCGATCTACTTCGCCACCAATATGGGAAGACAAGATCTGCATCTTCGATCCACTTCCTACCAATATAGGAAGATAGGATCAGCTACCTTCGATCTACTTCACGCCAATACATGAAGACAAGATCTGCTTTCTTCGATCTACTTCGCCACCAATATGGGAAGACAAGATCTGCATCTTCGATCCATTTCCTACCAATATAGGAAGATAGGATCAGCTATCTTCGATCTACTTCTTGCCCCGGGAGATAGAACTATCAGCTTCAATGTACTCCACTGTAATCAGGGAGGTAAAATCCGCCGTCTTCAACCTGCTTTGCTGCCAAATACAGGAAGGCAAGATCTGCAATCTTCAATCTATTCCACTGCCCAAATACAGGGAGATAGAGTTATCGGCTTCAATGTACTCCACTGTGGTCAGGGAGGTAAAATCTGCCATCTTTGATCTGCTTCGCTGCCAAATACAGGAAGGCAAGATCTGCAATCTTCAATCTATTCCACTGCCAAATACTGGGAGATAGAGTTATCGGCTTCAATGTACTCCACTGTAGTCACATGGAGGTAAAATCTGCCATCTTTGATCTTCAATCTATTCCACTGCCAAATACAGGGAGATAGAGTTATCGGCTTCAATGTACTCCACTGTAGTCAGGGAGGTAAAATCTGCCATCTTTGATCTTCAATCTATTCCACTGCCAGATGCAGGGAGATAGAGTTATCGGCTTCAATGTACTCCACTGTAGTCAGGGAGGTAAAATCTGCCATCTTTGATCTGCTTCGCTGCCAAATACAGGAAGGCAAGATCTGCAATCTTCGATCCACTTCCTACCAATATAGGAAGATAGGACCTATTTACGCCTAGTGTTTAGGATGACATGATCAGAATGAATCAAATGCTCCTAACTAGATGTGTATGTATTATATTTGTAGAATGTCATGAGAATGATCCATTTTTAATGCTTAGGTTGTCATTCCTCATTGTTCATCAAGGTTCTGTCACTGATGCCTTCTTGTTCAGCCAGTTTGACAGAAACCCCAAAGAAATAGATGCTATTTAGACTATCATTTCTCAAATGTTTCCAACCCTTAGGTTTGGTTAGTTCTAAACAATAGTCCTGTTTCAGGTCCTCGTATTATTTAGAAACTTTCAGAGTAATATGCAGAACTCTTTCTGCGTGTGTATTGTCAGTCCATTAATCGTTATTTCAATGAAAAATGCTTGAAAAAGATTATCAAATTGGACAAAATGAAATTTTGTTGAGAGCAAAGCTCTAAACAAACAAATCAATCAAGATAGCAAATTTTGCTGAGATACGAGATGAATAAGATGGAAAATATTATCACAATGGATAAGATGAAAATTTGTTGAGAGCAAAACTCTAAATGAACACATTAATCAGGATAGCAAATTTTGCTAGAATACAAAATGAGAATAAATTAATCAAGATGATGTATTTTGTCAAAAATACAAAAAATGAATAAAATGGGAATAGGTGCCCCAGATATCGTAGCATGAGCTTCTCTGCCCCAAACTTCTTAAGGACCCTTTTGAAATTGATATGTGTTTAGAAGTCCTAGAAGGCTTTGTTGATGCCCCAAGATGTAGCATCTCTCCTTCTTATTAATTCAGAAAGGGTAAGACTACCGCATGCCCCACCTTTGAACAAAATTTGAACTGCCCATTCATGGGTTTTCAATTCAAAACCCTTTGGTCTCAAGGCGCCCTTTGCGGGTTTTCACCTTGGCCTCTCCTTTTTCTTTTTCTTTTTTTCTTTTCTTTTTCATTTTTTCATTTTTCTTTTCATTTTTTTTTCAAGTGAAGTATTTATTTCTTGAATCAGAATTCTCGAGATTAGGCAGGTTCTTGCCATCCATCCTGTCAATATCAACGCTTTTTCAGATAAGGCCTTCCACATAAGGTCCTTTCCAGTTCGGCATCCATTTTCTTCTGAAGTCCTTTTGTATGGCAAGAATATTCTTCGATATCAGGTCTCTGGGGCGAACTTTTTGGTGAGCTCGCGTATTTTATTTTTGGTACTTTTGACCAAGACGGATAACCTTGAATCTTTCCTCTTCAATCAAATTTAACTGATCATATCGGGTTTGGATTTGCTTCATCCAGATTCAGCTCTGACAAGACTTGAAGGGTAGAAATATCAACTTTGATGGGTAAAACTACCTCTATTCCATATACTAGTGAGAACTGAGTTGCTCCAGTAGAGGTTTTCTTTTATTTGGTTTTTTTTTTGCTTTTTATTTTCTCGTTTTTTTTACCTTTTTGTCTTTTTTTTTGTCCTTTTTTTGCCTCCACTGAACTGTTCATTTTGGGCGGCATGGTGTTAATCTTGAACAGACTGCAAACTTCTGATGTCGTGCGGTTGTTCAAATTCAATGCATTGTCTAATATGATCCTTTTTGGCGTTTCATATTGACAAATGATTCTTCAAGAAATTTGTTGATTGTCAGCTTTGTGATATTGGCATATGAAGCAGCTTCCACCCACCTAATGAAGTAATCGATGACTACAAAGATGACTCGAAGACCGCTAGAAGCTTTTGGCGAGATTAGCCCAATGACCTCCATGCCCCCACATAGAGAAAGGTCATGGAAAAGTCATAACATGAATAAATGGAGGTACATGAATTTTGTCCCCGTAAATTTGGCCCTTGTGGCGTTTCTTATGCAATCCCCTTCCATGGTGGACCAGAAGTACCCATATCTCATGATTCACTTGGCCATTGCAAAATCAATGCATGTGTTCCTCAGACACCCGTATAGACCTCTTCCAAGATCTTCTTTTCCTTAAGGGCGTCCATACGTCTTTGTAGCTCAAGCATATCTTGATAATGTGAAAACATCTTTGAATTCTTGGAGTAACTCAATGACATCTCGCTTCGTCTCTGCGGTGATACAGGCTCTGATCTTCACCTTTTTCTCTTCTCCTAAGCTCACAATTTCCAACTGATTTTTTTGTAAGGTAGGATTTGCTTTTCGACTTACTCTACCATCCTTAATAAATCAGGAGATAAATTACAGTCTCGATCATCTTCGAAGTCTTGAAGTTCCCCTAGACACATATCTTGCTCAAAAGGAGATTCTGAGTCAATAGTAGTGTCGCTCATATCATTGATATTTGGAGACCTATTCTAGGGACGAAAGAAGACTCAAAGGACAAATGAATCAAAGGGTAATTATCTGTGTAGTATGAGTTTGAATGAAATGGAAGGAACAAAAGAATATTTGCCAAAACCAGACACAAAGATGCATTTCATTGAAATAAAAAAATGTGGACATACGCCTTTTTCACAAAAGGATTTTCTATTGCTCCTAGGCTTAGAGCAATAAGAGCGTTCCGAATGTTACTCTGAAATGGCCCTAAAAATTACAAGAATCTCCTCCACAGTCCAGTTGTTTTGAATGCCTCTAGGGATGTAGAAACAAGTCCCTGATAGGTTTTTAGTTCTTTCTTCAAAGGCACAAACATCTTTACTTTCTAATCCATCGATATATTCAAAGAATTCTAATTCTTTTTCATCTATCTGGCTCTGTACTAAAGTTCTGAACTCAATACACTTTTGGATTTCAGGAAATTTATTGTATGCAATGAAATGTAATGTTAATGAATAAAAAGATGCTTGCAATGAAATATAATACAGATACATGAATGCAAAAAGAGACGTTGATTCTTGATTCAATTTTATTAGAACAACTTTACTAGAAAACAAATCTCTTTACATAAAGCGGATACATATACGGCTTTGCTCTCATATGCGGAGACATTCGATCATTTTCTTCGTTCGAGCGTTAAGATAAGTCTCACGAACTCTTCAAAAGGGACGTATCTTATATCTCATTTTTACTCAATCCGGGTCGTGACTCGTTGCTCACTAAACCTCATGGTGCTCGTTGGCTTCTCTTTAAAAAAGTTCAGCGGCTCTCGAATAATCCTTGTCACATTAAATTCTCGGGCCACGGAGCAATGGTTGTGTGGTCCTCCATTAAACTATCATCCTTCATACGGCTTTGCCCTCATATGCGGAGACATTCGATCATTTTCTTCATTCGAGCGTTAAGATAAGTCTCACGAACTCTTCAAAAGGGACGTATCTTATATCTCCTTTTTACTCAATCCGGGCCGTGACTCGTTGCTCACTAAACCTCATGGTGCTCGTTGGCTTCTCTTTTAAGAAAGTTCAGCGGCTCTCAAATAATCCTTGTCACATTAAATTCTCGGGCCACGGAGCAATGGTTGTGTGGTCCTCCATTAAACTATCATCCTTCTCTTATCACGTTTTCTTGGACCATATTCGAACAACCGTATTATTATCCACTTTATCAAGAAACCCATTTCCTTATGACAAGCTCTCTATTTAACAACTGAACGTGAATCAACACCTCTTTTTATGATGAAAATGCAATGCAATCATAACAAAAAGAAAACAGGTTAGTACAAAGCAAAAGCAAGCAAGAATAAATAGAACACCTATTTGGGTGAATACTAGGGGTTCGAAGTGGTTCTACCTAGGGTAGGCTCCTAGGTCTCTCTATATGTGGTTTGGTTCTTGAGTAAGGGTACCTGAACCAGCAGATTCCTCGATCCTCACCCATTGTAGGCTCATGCGGACCGAGTTCGGTTCAGGGGGATACATTTCTCTATGGCCATGCGGAGATGAAAATCTCACGAAGACATAGGTATGGATGTATCCCGGAAGCGATTCACTATCCCATGCGGAGGTGAAAACCTCACGAAGGCGTAGTTTCTCACTCCCACTTAAAAGGTGTGACCAACGGTCATGCAATGCAATGTGCAGAGGTATAAAATAAAATACAGAACATGATAAAAAATATAACTCAAAACAAAAAGAGATGCAATGAGAGGATCGTAAATTTAAATCGAATTTTCCACTTTCAACAAAAAGACAAGAAATAATCAACACGTGGCTTGACTCTCTTATAGTCCCCAGTGGAGTCGCCAAGCTGTTGACACCATTTTTTGGATGAAAACGGGGTCGACTTGGATTTTGAAAATAAAACGAAATTGGGAGTCGCCACCAATCTTTTTGATGAGGTGTGATCGGGTCACCTCGTAAAATGGTTGTTTTTGATAAACAATTTGATTTTATTAAAACAACGAGTTTGGTCTACGAAATCCAAAAACAGGTTCGGGAGTCGGTTACGCACGAGGAAGGGTTAGCACCCTCGATACGCCCAAAATTGGTACCTAGTTGATTTCTTAATGTCTTGGTGTCGAAAATTAAAAACTCAAAAAGAATTTAAAATACGATCCCTCCTTATATTGTTATTTTAAAATTACTCAAATAAATCAAAATGGAAAATGCTTCCTTATCTCGAAGTAACAAGATGTCACGTCCAGTAAGTTAGGATACAACACATCGTATTTTCGAGAGTAAGCTTGCCTTTATTTTTTGTTTAAACCTCATTTATTTTAATTTCAAAAGGATGTTCGGTTATCTAGGATCAACGCGAGAAGAATCGAAGCTCAGTAAGTTAGGGCACGATTTTCTCGAATTTTCTAAATACGAAATATTGCCTTATTTTGAAAGTTTAAAAAGGATATTGGCTATTTGGTCGAACGAAAAATCGAAACCCAGCACGTTAGGGCACGTTTTCTCGAATTTTTCAAACGCGAAATATTTCCTTAATTAAAAAATTTCTTTTTGACGTATGGTGTTAATATGCATAGCAAAACAATAATGAATATGATGGCATAAAAACAACACGAGTAATAGCAACAGAAACAAGATTATTAAATAATAATGAAAATGAAGATAAATAAATAAATAACGAATAGATGTAAAGAACGTATATACATGAATGTACACAAAATTATGAAAATATGAAAAATCTATGTATGTATACGTATTGTGAGATTATTAAATATAAAAATATATGTAGATATGTATACATGTATAGGTATATGAATTAAAATATGTAAATAGATAAGTATATATATATGCATGTAGAAAATATGAAATATATAAAAAATATATTTAAAATAAATAGAGAATATGTACGTGTATATATATATAAATTATAAGATATAGTAAGAAATGTATATGAGTATATATATATACATATATATATTAGAGAAAAATGTGTACGTGTATATATTTATGAAAATGAAAATATGTATATAAATATATAGGTATGTACATAAGTTGTAAAATATATAAAAATATATAAG
Organism: Gossypium hirsutum; assembly: GCF_007990345.1. Classification (NCBI taxonomy): domain Eukaryota; kingdom Viridiplantae; phylum Streptophyta; class Magnoliopsida; order Malvales; family Malvaceae; genus Gossypium; species Gossypium hirsutum. The sequence goes on from NC_053444.1 coordinate 5,152,899, forward strand.
TATATATATGTACCAAAATTTTAAATATAAATATAAATAAATAGATAACAACAATAATAGTAATGTAATATAATAGTAATAATAATATTAAATAACTAATTTAATGATAAAATAACTAAAATAACAAATAAGGGATTAAATTGAAAACTAAACTAAAATTTGGGGGCGAATCGCAAACAAATAAAATGATTTGGGGCCGAAATATGAGATATTTAAAGGCTAGGGGACTGAAATGAGACGCGCGCCAAGTACGGAGGACTGATCGGGAAATATGCCCAAGTCCTGAAGCGTCGCATTTATGCGCGGACTAAATTGGAGCAGACGAAAAAAATATGCGGCCAAAATTAAAAGAATTGAAAGGCTACATGGAACGTGTCGCAAAGCTAGAGGGACCAAAAGCGCAAATAAACCATTAGGGCAAAGTGCGCAGGTCTCCCCTTTAAACGGCGCCGTTTTCATCACTATAAAAGCAAAAATTTTTACTCCCTCTGCCGTTTCACTCTCTTTCAAAGAAAATTGAAAAAATAAAAGGGAGGCTTCCCCTTTTCTGTTCGGGTTCCAGGCCCAGCCGCCGTCGTGCCTTCCCTTGCCTGGTGGCCGGAGCCATGCAAGGGCGCCTTCAGGCCGCGCGTTGCAGCGCACTCAGAGATCGAGGCCAAGGAACGGGGGGAAACGAGGGGAAAAAAAGAAAAGCTTTGGGCCTCTCCTTAAACTCGCGTCTGACGACGGCGAAGAGCCGACGACGACGACGGCTTCAGTGGGCCGATTCAGGTGGTTTTCTTCCCCTTTTCCCTTTTTTTCTTTTTATTAATAATAAGGAAGTATTCAAAAAATGAAAAAATAGATAAATAATGAATAAAATAGATCGAAAGAGGAAGCAATTTGTTATCTTATTTCAAGTGTGTTTGTTTTTTTTTTAATTCGAAGAATCCTTTACAATGGTGAGATTTTCGGTTTTTATAACCGATTACAACTGTTTATTTTCTATTTGTTTATTTCTGCTTGGCTTCTTGCAGGTGGTCGTGGCCAACAATGGTGGTGGGAGTGTCAGACGGTATGGGCGTCGTGGGGCGAGGGCGCGCATGCGATGCTGGGGGGCAGACGAGGCTGAGCGGCGCACATGGGCATAGGGCTGCTAGGGTTTCTGTCATTTTTTTGATTTGGGCTAGGGTTTATTTTTGTTGGCCCGTTGGGTTTGTTTAGTTAGGGTAGGTTAGTTGGGTTTTGGGGGTGGGCCAAAATTGGCCTGTACAAATATTTTTTAAGAAAACAATATTTGAATTTTTTAGAATGGTACGGTAAAAAATATTTAATAGTTTTTTAAAACATAATTATTGTGCCAGCTATTTTAAAATTTTTACCAAACACAATTTTTAACATTTTTAGATAATTTAGTAAGAAATTAACTGTATTCTAATTATTAAATAATATGGTAATTTAAAATAATTTTAGTAAAAGATCATATATATTTAATATAATTAATCGTCATTAATTTGAATTTATATTAAATAAGTAATTGAAATTAATAAATTTTATATACAAAATTGATTAATAAATAGAAATCTTTCATTAACATTATCAGCAGCATTATATGATATTTAATTTTATATTTTAATATTATTATACTAATTTATATAATAATCACATACTCGTATGTGTTAATTAATTTAATGTAGATTAATGTTTATTATATATACACATGTGTGTTAATTAAATTTATATAAATTTATTATGAGTTAATTTATTATATATTTTCGGACTATCTATTTTATTCATGTTGTTTTTAATTATTTTTCTTGTATTTGTATAGCTTGGAAGTTTATTTATTTAAATTATTTATTTTTAGGGATTTGTTAGAAATATTTAAAGGGACTTGAAAAATTATATAATTATTAGGTTTTGATTTCTCAGTATTTCATTTGAATATATCTCTAAATTTATTTACATAAATATTAATATAAAATAAGTATTTAAAATTTATTTATTTATAATTAATGATTGGTAGCCCAAGCAAAGTGGGGTGTCGTAAAATCTAGTTATTATAATTTTAGATTATCTTCTATTAATTTAAAAATAGATTATAATTTAAAATATAATTTTCTATTAATTTTTTAAAAATAGAAATATAAATAAATTGTGTTGTCATGTGTAGATAGGATATATGACCAAACTGAAAGCATAGTAGTAGAAAACCTACAAGATAACTAAGAAGAAGCCTAACTATTACATAAAGAACATGTCGTTGTCTTCTCAATTCCCATATCTTCTGATGGCATTGACCGTACGTAAGAAGCCTTTGAGATACCAAATATCACTGGCAAGAGGATACCATCTCCAATGGAATGTGAATTGTGAGGTCTTTAACAGCTTTTGTATGACTTTGCTCTTTGCTCCAAACTACGTACATGAGTTTATGTTGTGATTCAAAGCTTGGCCCGATGCTTCTCTCAGGGCCTAAAGGGCCGGCTAATATAACATTCTCAATTCAAGTCAAATTGGATGTCCTTGTGTTGAGTCGAGAACCATCCCCTTGTGTGTACTTTCTTCCATTGAATGATAACGTTAACGACATGTGAAGGGCAACGTGTGTGTATCCATGATGTTCACCCGTAGAGCTTGTGAAAAGCAGAATTATTCTGCAAACATGATTACAGTTGTGGAGCTGGAATGATGACCTTGCTACGTGCCTTCCAAATGCACCTTAATGTTATAGTCAAACTTTTGAGCCTTTCCAACTTCAACCTCTCTTAAAAACCCAACATAGTTCATCAAATAAAGCCAAATTATAATTGTGAATGTCACAAGACATATAATTAAAAGGGCATGTTGCTTTCATGGAGGAATTATATATCTAGTGTTCAAAATATAAATCACATAAATACATTTAGGTAGTGTTTGAAAAGTCACCTAGTAATTGAATTTAAGAGTAATTATTTGTAATTATACAATAATAACATGGTTGGGTAACTATTGTAATTAGCGAGTCCTATCGAATTAGGTCTAATTAGACCCCAATTATACTTTTCAATTCTTGGGAACAAGTTAACTAAAGGACTGCAAGTCAACAGTCTCATTGGATCCGTAGCTAATTTCATAGCAAAATATGTGCCTACTTTAGTCATTCAAATTTCTAAGTCACTAGCATCAATATGCCACCAAATATGTGTAAAATAACCAGAACACAATTGCCAAAGGATTTACCTCTTCTGTCTATACAAACGACAGAAAATCACTGGATAGGATGTCCTTCAAGATTGTGCCACGAGGCGATTTTACTGGCTTGCCAACTTTCCAAACCGGGCAAGACCTCCTTTTGAGGTGGATCGTTTGCAGGTATCATTTTTGCAGAACTATTGCCCAGTGAAAACAAGTAGCCATTGGCCTTTGAACCCACATCCTGTACTTGTTTGTTATGTTTCCCATTGACCTTAGGGACCCAAATACTTCCATTTTTTGCCGTCAAGGCATCTTCAGAACTTCTTCCTGGGGTTGAAAAATCCACAATGTTCCTCAGGATCTTCTCCCATAGAGATCTGTTCTGTCTGGAACTATACGAAAGGTCTTCCATTTCACTATCCTCTTCAGTATAAGCAATGAAGTCGTTTATCCGTTGTTATTTCCACAGCAGATGGTGCAGCTTGCTCCCTCAAGAACTAATTATTAGTAATTTAGACAGTCAGAGACTCAATGATTAAAGAATAATATATATATAATTCACAGTTTCATACACCATGTAATTCAACCCATGTTAATGATTTTGCGCCTGGCACTACGTGTTTTAGCAAGTTGCAACCACTGTTTATGCCTTTAAAAAGCTGATTTGCTTGAGAGTGCCTGGAACAAGAGGCAAAGATGTACATTACAAAGGAACCAGGGCTATTGCTTGTGCACAAATGAACTATAATGCCAATACTGTAACATGGTCAATTTAGAATAGCGGGCAACCGAGAAGGCAGATAAGAATATTTGACAGCAATGACTATAGTTTTGTAAGTAGTTCAATCAGTAACACAAGTCTTCTCCTCTGTCATAGCTGACAAAATAGTAAATATCTCTTCAATAATAGGTCTAATGACCTATAACGCTACTCTGAATTCGGTGTTCTAACTGCTAGTTTCGAATTTTTGAAAGAAAAGAAACACAAATATAGATACACATATATTTATCTATTTATCATCGAGCATATGAAATACGAGTATTATCATAGAAGCATGTTCTACTATAAGCTCAGTAAAATGGACATTGAACCACGGTCAATATATACTAACGTTATAGGTGATAATCTCCACCACTTCTGCTTTGGCAAGCACATGCGTGGGAGAAACAAGATTACCATATTGAAGTGCAATGAGAAAGTCAAGCATTAAATTGGTGGCATTTGTTGTAGGCTGACACAAGAATTGGAAATTAGCAACATGCAATACAAAAGTACCTTCGCCGCCACCATTTTGTGTCCAATGTCGGTGTGTATCATGCAGGCATAATCAATAACAGTAGCCCCTCTAGGCAAATTTTTAATCTTCCCATCGCAAGAAATATTTATCAGAGCAGTAGTTCCCACAAAATTGTGGTAATATTTTAGCAGAAATAAAAGCCCAAATTATGGTTTACGAATTATCATACCTCTCCCCTTGGGGTAAAGACGAAGATACGACTGCATAAGAGATCTCTGGTACAAATTCTCTAGAGCTCATGTTGCCAACCAACTCCTCTTGCCATTCTCTAATTGCATTGAGCCAACCAAGCTGGAGAAAAGAAAAAGCTTCATCCATAAAATTAGCATTCCTGTCAGGGGCTTTAAAAGGTCTGAAGGAAGTCCTTTAAAGACTATTCTTCATGACAACTTGTCAAGGAAACTAGGTATACCCTGAGTGTTATGTTTGCATTGTTAAGGCAAACTAGTTTCCCCCTTCAATTTCTACCATTTGGCACAGCATGCCCAGCTAGAAATTGTTTTGAAAACAATTTAAGGATATTTTCAGATTATCAAAATCACTATGGATTATCTTAATTCTACATATGATTCAAGTTATGAAATATTCAATATCTAGTACAATCTAGCCTTATTTTTTTATGTTATACTAAGTTAATCTTGTTAATTTAAAAAGTTTTTTTTTAGAACAATAAATGTCTTCTTAACCATATTTTAAAGTAGTGTTGGATCCTAAGAGAAATGTTCTTTTTTGGGGGTTGAGGGGTGAGGGAGCTAGTAAAATTTTTAAAAATCTTAAGAGTTTAATGAGATTCTTTAAAAAAAAAATTGGAGGTCTAATTAAAATTTGTGAGACTAATGAGAATTTTTAAAATTTTGAGATGGGATAATTAATTTTTTTTTTAAATTTCAAGAAAAAAAATAAAAATTACTCAAATTATTTTTGGGGAATGCCCTTATAACGGGCTGCCCCTGTTTTGATGCCTTAAATGTTTCAAATTGAAGAAGTTCGCAAACTGTCTATAATGCTTATGTCTAGCACAATTTTCTCAAATAGTATCGTACCTCATGATATGTTGCAAGAAAATATTTTGTATTTATAAAATTAGCATTTATATTATAATATTCTAGTTTATAGTTCAAATATTTTAATTGTAAAAAATTTATATAAATTTATTTTGAAGAAAGACTTGTGCCATGTCCCTTTTTTATAATACATAAATTGAATAAAAAGTAATATAAATTTTATAATATATTTAAAAATTGTTTTAAAAATTGTCTAATAAGTTTCTTAACATTTCTTATAAATAATATTTTTTCCTTAACTTTAGAAAGTTAATTTTTATAAATAACCTTTTTATGAATACATATATTGTTTTTACAATATATAGTATGAAAAAATAAATTATAAGTTATGTACATATTTCTTGGACATATTTTTTATAAATTAATATATTATAATACTTCTATAATATGTAAATTATTTTTTTATAATAAAATTTTTCACCATAACTTAGAAATTTTATAGGATTTAATAATATAATTTTTTGTTATAACTTTTTAAAATACAAAAATCATTCTATAATATATATTTTTTAGGACTTATAAGATAAGAATTTTTTTTTTCATAATCATCTCAAATACTCATACGTGTTTATGCTTGGCTTAAAGGTGTAGAAAACCTTAAACTTTTTTAGAAAAAAATAATTAAGCCATTGTCTTTTTTTTTTGACACTCAATTGGATGCTTGAATTACCAAAATGCATTAAAAAGACCCTTTAACAGTTGGTCGTTAAAATTAGCTGCTCTAATTTTTTTTCAATTAAAGCCATCACGTGTGACAACCACGGTGTGACATGTGGAAAAAAATAAATAAAAATAAATAAAAGTTATTAAATTTTAATAAAAATATTTAAATTTTATTAAAAATTAGAAAAAAATTATAAAAATCATAAAAAAAATTGTAATTTTTTTATAAAATATAGAAAAATATAGAAATTATTTTTATAAAATTTTATGAAGTCGTAAGAAAATTATAAAAAATGTAAAGAAATATAAAATTCACAAAAAAAATTATAAAATTTATTATGTCTCCAATACTCTCAAGTCTATCATAATCAACCCAATGTTTTCTTGGTTTTATTTACCTTTCTCTTCCTACTTACCTTCAATATTTTCTTGCTGGCTTTGTTTATCAAACCAATTTTTATCCAAACTTTGAAAATATTAAAAAAAGTGGGCGTCCTTGTAGCTATTGTTGCATTTTGTCACGTCATAGCATGCACCTTTTTTCTATAATTTTTTTTGTAAACTTTTAACATTTTCCTATAACTTTTATTGATTTTTATTTTTTATTATTTTTCGTCACATGTCACTCTGTGTTGCAACACGTGATGACTTTTACTGAAAAAAATGGGGGTCATTAACTTTAATGGTCAACGATTAAAGTTAACGGTTAAAAAGTCTTTTTGATGTATTTTATTTTTTTACAATTTTTATAAAATTTTACAATTTTTTATAATTTTTGTACGATTTTTTTATTTTTTCTAATTTTATTTAATTAATAATTTTATTGATTTTATTTTTTATAATTTTTTTGTCACATGTCATGCCAAAAAAAGTAAGGGTCGTTAACTTTAACTGTCAGCAATTAAAGTTAACTATTAAAGGGTCTTTTTGATGCATTTTATAATTTTGGGTCATTCATTATCAATTCATTACCATTAATCCCCTATATTTTGGGTCGTGACATAGAGATAGCCACTTTAGCATTATTTTGCTTTAGTGTTTTTTTTTCTCCATGAATTTCTAAACTGTCTTTTTCTAATCAAAGGGATTTCAGAGTATAACTCTAAAAGTTTGTATGATTTAATTGCTCTGCATCTATTCTTTGTTCTTTAGCATTTGCATGTGTTATATTTTAATTACAAACATTCAAATTTGTTGAATATTGGTACCGTGTTCAATTTCTTAGAACCTAGTGACAAATAACATGATTGTGTATATGCTGCATATGCAATACATGTTATGTGGATATTTGATTTAATCTAAATGAGCCCCACTGGTGTGTGTTTGCCGGTTAGAATTACGGTTCTTTTATTCTTAATACTACTGATAAGCTGAACCCTAAGTGTTAAATTATGGGGTTGTTTATTGATAAGGAGAATAATTTCAACGAGCTTCCTCTTGATTATCGAAAGGTATTGAGAGATTGGTTGCTAGGTGTGACATTGGTAACTATAACTAATTTATTAACAACACCGAAATTATATTTTATTGCTGTAAATTTTTATTTTTAAAAAACAGTTTCGACATATATATTATCGCTTTTACAATTATATAAAAAAATTATATTAATATATAAATTACAATTTTATCCCTTCAATATATAAAGTAAAATATATGTACCAAAATACTAGTATTTCAATTTCAATTTTTTTTCTGTGTTACAAAATTTTTTAGTATTAAATTAAAGATGATATTTTAATTAATAAATACAATTAACTTTTACATAGCACAAAAAAGAAACTAGTTAATATATATAGCTTTGTAGGTGTGGAATTTATTATTGTTACCTTCTATAATAGTACTATGCTTTTTATTAAATTAATTCTCTATAATAATGTGTTGTCTCACATTTTAACACAACTAATTCTATTTTTAAGTGAAAAACAAATAAATTTTACTTAAGAAATTATTTCAATAAAATGTTTAAATTTTATATAAAATATATTAATCAAAAATGGTTTTTAATTAATGGAGTTACATTAGTAAATTTTATTAAAGATACAATTTGAATCTCGGTAATTAATATTTTTTATTAATATATTATAGTTTTTAATTTAAATTCTTTTAAAAAAATTAAATATAATTTAAATATTAAATGTTGTTATAAGTGTATAACAATAACTTATCTATAACTTCTAATATTTTGACAGAAAAATGGAGTAATTATATAGAAGTTGAATATAACTTAATTTTTGTGATGATTACTTTATTGGACTGAAAAAAATATATTGTATCGATTTGGATAGTATTGAATAATCTGACAAAGCTAAAGGAGTTGGATTTGAGTTACAATAAAATTGAGGGCCTCCAATCTCCCCATGCTACGTGTTGATATGTTTTACTTTATCATATTATTACATATACATACCAATATCTCATTTGCTTATCCAAATGCTTTGTAGATGGTGAGAGGCCACTTAATTTGACCAATTTAGAAGAGCTTAATTTGCATTCCAACTCCTTCACAAACAGTATATTGGCAGAGCTTAGTGGGTTTTCTAATCTAAAGTCATTGAGGATAGGGAATAACTAGCTTAAAGGATCAATAAATATTAAAGGTGAAATTACTTAATATATTTAATCTTCCTTTAAACGAAACAAATTAATTGTTGAGTTATTGCATTTATTCTTTGTGATTTAATTTTAAATATTATTTGTCGATCTTCACAGAATTATTAAATTCTTTGAGCAACTTAGAGGAGCTAGACATAATCGGGAAAAAAGGTGAAGGAATTTGTGCCCATAAAGAATAAAGGTATATGTATCAACTAAGGAAAGTCTTACTAATTACTTGCCATTAGATATCTAGTGAACTGATGCCAACCACTAATTTGACTATCAGAAAATGGAAGTTTGGGAAGGCTAAAAATTGCTACATTCAACTATGTGTTCACCGGTGGAACTATTTCTCTAATACAACTTCTGGAGACATTCTCATCTGTTAAGACCTTATATTTGAGAAGCAATTACTTCAATGACACATTTTCTACTCAAGGTATAATATGAATGTATGTGAATATATAATTTTATAATTTGATTCCATTTAAAAATATTATTTACTTAACATCAGTCATTTAAATAACTCTTATACACTTGTAAAGATCAATTGCATGTGTCGAGCAAAATAGAGGAATTAGTGTTGGATTCGTCATCTCTTAACAACAACATTCTTCAAAGCATTGGTGTATTGGCTTCTCTTAAAATTTTGTCTGAGTGGTTGTGGGCTGTCTGGGACATTACCTACGCAAGGTAAATTAATAATTATGACATAATTATTTAGACAATCTCTTGATTAAATTTTTTTTATCCTCCTAGAATATTTAAATAATTTGTACAAATTTATTTTACAAGATGGTGCGATTTACGGAAATTTGAGGTGTTGGATCTTAGTGAAAATGCTCTTGAAGGAACACTCCCTTCATGTTTGGCTAACTTGTCATCACTTCATTATTTGGATATTTCCAGTAATCAATTCGTGGAGAAAGGTGCCTCCACTGCTTTAGCCAATCTCACTTTGCTTAGATTCATTTTTCTTTCATGAAACCTATTCGAAGTTCCATCCACTTTCATATCATTTGCCAACCACTCACACCTCAAAGTCCTCTACGGCAGTAAAAACAAGTTAGTCAAAGAGCCTACCATTCAAACATGGGTCCCAAAGTTCCAAGTACTAAAAGCCTTCCATTTGTCGAATTGCAAAACGAAGGAACTCCACATTGAAATTCCAAAATTCCTCTATTACCAAAATGACCTGAGTGTGGTTGATCTTTCATATAATAATTTTGGAGGGAAGATTCCTTTTTGGTTGTTAGAGAACAATACAAGAATGGAAGCATTTTTAATGAAGGGTAACTCTTTTATGGGCTATCTCAATCTTCCATCTCATCTCAGTCCAAACACGTCAGTTGTTGATATATCTGACAATAAAATACAAGGTCCAATTCCAGCAAAAATTTGTTCAATCTTTCCACAACTATTTAGGTTAAACCTATTAGGAAATTTCCTTCAAGGTAATACTCCTCCTTGTTTGGGTAGTCTGAATACTACACATTTATTATTAGATCTATCACATAATCAACTATCAGGAGGAATACCAGAAATGTTAGCTCAAAGTGACTCGTTGAGGTTTCTTAGGCTATCAAATAATCATCTAAGTGGGAAAATAACCCCAACTATCTGTCGAAACCATTTTTTTTGAAAAAAACAAAAATTTGGTTGTCGACCTAAAAATGAAAATTAGGAGTCGCCACCGATCTTTTATTGAGGTGTAATCGGTTCACCATTAAAAATGATTTCGGTCTGCGAATTTTGAAAAAATAAGTTCGGGGGTCGGTTACGCACGATGAAGGGTTAGCACCCTCATAACGCCCAAAATTAGTACCAAATTGATTGTTTAATGTCTTAGGGTCGAAATTTTGAAAAGATTTTAAAATACGATCCTTTGGAGTTTAAATTTGAATAAACCAAATTGAATGATAAGACACATTCATTTCGAAGAAATAAATTGTCACACTCGGTGAGTTAAGATGCAACAATTCAATCATCAAAATTAAGTATGTCTTTTTAATTTTCAAATCTGGAAATTCATGCATTTTGAGAAGGTTGTTCGATTATTTAAGTCAAACGAGAAATCAAAATCCAGTAAGTTAGGTTTTGATTTCTCGAAGTTCTTAAACATCAAACATTGCCTTTATTTTAAAATTAGGATAACAGAATGTCACATCCGGTAAGTTAGGATCCGACATTTTGAACCTAAATGCTTAGTTTTAAAACTGTATGGTTTTAATTAAAAAACATATAGCTATCTAAACTCATCGAGAAAAATTGGAACCCAATAAGTTAGGGCACAATTCTCTCAAGAATTATAAATACTATATTTTTTTTATTGTGAAATAGAATGATTGAATATCAATACATAAGGTGAAAGACACAATTAGCAATCTAAATACCTATTGAGGAATAATAAACAAAGGATGAATTCAAGCAAAAATGGCTACAACAATTTTTTACCATATTAGGCAAATATTAATCCTAATTGTCAAATATCAAATGTGTTAAATATAACAACATTTATTAATAACCACATTTTTAAGCTAAAATATTTACACACAAACTTAAAATGGACTTGAAACAAAAATAAAACAACATTGAATAATTGTATTTAAAAATGAATTTGAAACAAGTAATATACCTTTATCAATTTAACATAGATAGTATATACAATATATATATATATATATAATGCATATATATATATCAAAAAAATGAGGTAGTTATATACAAAAGTGAATTTTAGAAGAAGTAAATTACATATAAATAAAATCCATTTAAAGTACATATGTTAAACATGTTAAAAACACTTGAAATTAATAATAATATCTAATATCCAAACATTAACTTATTATTTTAAAAAAATTAATAATTTATGGGTACAAGAATAATAGCCTTATATATAAAAAAATATATTATCACATAAATATTTGATATAAAAATATTCAAAAGGTAAATTTTAGAATGGAGATAAAACATTAAAATATATATAAAGATTTTATCCAATCTTCATAAAATATATGTATAATTAGTAAATGATGAATTAAATAATAATATATCAAAAATTTTAAAAAGGTATAAGGGATAAAAGACTAATGTATGATAAATTTAAATTACATTAATAACAATTTAAATAATAATATATTGTATTTTAAAAATTGTATTAATAATAAGTTAAAAAAATGTCAAACTTAAAGATTAAAATAATGTTGGAAATAACTATATCAAAATAATAATGAAATATGTTTAACCATAAATAAATAAAGATTAAATTACAACTAGAATTAAAAACGAACTAAATTATTAATCTAGTTAAATCTAAGGGACCAAAACGGAAATTAAACGCAAAGGTTCGGGCATTCAAGTCCAAACAATAGAAACGACGTCGCTTAACAGAGGGCTTAAATGCAATCGAAGTTAAATGCACAGTATAAATTTAAAAAAACAGAAGAAAACTGAATCGAAACGACACCAAATACAGAGGGGCCTATTGCGCAAATAGACCGTTGAGCAAAAACGCGCGGATCCTTCCCTCAGGTCGGGTCGCAAGCCTCTAAACGGCGCTGTTTTAAGCAATATAAATCTAAAAATAAACCCTAAACAAGGTTCATTCAAGCGTAAATAAAAAAGAAAGAAAATAAACCCTAAACGGTGTCCCTCTCTTCTCCGCTGCCTTGAAAGCCAGAACTCTCCTCTCTCTCGTTCCGATTCGGACAGAGTAGAGGATGGCTCCAATGGCGCGCCAAGGTAAGTTTCTTCTTCGCTTTCCTCTTTTATTTCAGTTTGGTGCCAAAGAAGAAAGCAAAGAATCAAAGAAAATAAAAAAGAAAGAAAAAACAGAGAAGATCACCTTTTCGAAGAAAAACTTTCTGCTTTGATTTTTTTGTTTTTATTCAATATCTCTCTCTGGGGTTTTTTTTCTTCGAGTACATCTTTGGGTTTTTATAACCCGAAAGTAAAAAGAAAAAATAATACAATTTTTTTCTTTTCTGTTCTCCTTTTCGCTATTTTTGCTTGTTTTTTTTCTCTCTTGTGGCTTGTTTGTCGTATTTGTTGCAGGTACTATAGTCGTACGGAGGCGCGGGCACGCGCGTACGGAGGCTCGCTTGAGTGCAGAGGCTGGCGTGGAGCGGCTACACGCGCGCAGGCGCAACACGTGCGAGGAGAAGGCCTGGTGGTTGCGGCGCTGGTTGGGGCTGATGCTAGGGTTTCCCCTTCTGTTGTAATCGGGTTTGGGCTAGGCTAATTTGGGCTTAGAAAGTTGGGTTTAGGGTCTGTTTAGGTTTAACTTATTCGGGTTTGGGTAGAGATTTGGGCCATTGGGCTGGTATTGGGTCATTGTAATATGGACATTTTGGACATTTAATATGTTTACTTTTGTTTTTATTATCCATATTGGGTCGGGCGATATTGGGCAATTACACTATCTTTTGCTCATCTTTATTAGAATTTTTATATTTAGATGACAATAACTTTGATGGAAATGTACCTAGCATTGATATCTTAACTATCCCTTTGTACTCTCTTAAATATGTGGATTTAAGTAACAACAATTTGTCTGGAGAACTCCCAAGATGGATATGGAATGTGTCAAATTTAAATGCATTGGCAGTATCCAACAATCAGCTCAAGGGTCTCATTACGATGGAATTGTGGTATTTGGATTCTCTTAATATTTTGGACCTTTCAAAAAACAATTTTTCTGGCCCAATACCATCTTGCTTCGATGCACAATCTATTAAACATCTCCATTTGAGCAAAAATAGATTAAATGGAACCTTAACAAATGCTTTCTTTAATAGCTCTTCCTTGGTGGCTTTAGATCTTAGTGAAAACTAGTTGACTGGGGAAATTCCATACAGGATTGGAACTCTTTCGGCTTTAAGTGTCTTCCTTCTAAAAGCCAATTATTTTATCGAAAAAATTCTCATTGAGATATGTAAATTGTATTCGTTAAGCATCATTGATCTTTCTCAAAACAAGCTTTCTGGTTCAATACCTTCTTGTTTGAGTCATTTAACTCTTAAGCCAAATTATGAAAAATCTTCAACAAAGACCTATAAGGTATTTGAAGGAATCGTGGAAGGAGTTAATTACTATGGAATGACTGAATTTGAGTGGTCCACTTTAAGAGGAGCCGAGTCATTCTATGTATATCTCTTTATTGAGAATCAAATGGAAGAAAAGGTGGACTATACAACAAAGAGAGCATCTTACACATACAAGGGAAACATTCTTGAGTACAAGTCTGGAATTGATTTATCATGTAATAGATTAACAGGTGAAATCCCCACAAAGATTGGAAATTTGAGTGAAATTCGATCACTAAACGTGTCACACAATAATTTGACTGGACAAATACCGTCAATGTTCTCAAAGCTTAAGCAAATTGAGAGTCTGGACCTTTCTCACAACAACCTAATCGGAAGAATCCCTACTCAATTGACAGAGTGGTACAACTTGTCAGGGAGTATTTCGTCTCCGAAAGCTCAATTTGGAACCTTCGATGAAAGCAGTTATGTGGAGAATCCTTTTCTCTGCGGGCCTCCCCTGCATAAAAATTGCAGCGACCTTGATTCACCCCCGACAGCAGCACCAAATACCTCAAACAACGAAGAAAAAAGTGGTTTGATGGACAAGTATGTTTTTTGGGTGACCTTTTTTGTTTCTTATGTAATTGTATTACTGGTTATTGTTCTCGTCCTGTATATAAATATCCTTATTGGCGACAAGCATGGTTTTTTTTTTTGTTGAACACTGCATCAAGACCTACCAATATTTTATCGAGGACAATCTTCTACGATTTCCCATCTTCAAAAGAAGCGGGTAGCCTTGTGCTTTGGTGGTTTACATTTGTATGTAATTGCTTTTCAAAGTTTGTTTGGGTTATTTGCTTTAAAGTTTTTAAAGGTAGAATGTAATATCTTTGTTATGTAATAATTGATAGTGTATTATGAGAAAACTATATAAAATGTTATGCATTACCGATTAAAACATTTAATAATGCTTTACAATTTTCAGCATTCTGATAAACATTTTGTAGCATATATATATATAATTTATATCTATCTATATTTTTGTAGTCAAACAAGCTATTGATGTTGTGGTAAAAATTTCATATTGTTTCAAACCTTAGTGTAAGGAAAGAGAGAAAAGATTATATGAAACTGTGATTTCACATCCCTATCCCTTTTAAATAGGAGAATAATAAATTAAATTTTTCCTCCTGATTTTTAGCACTTTAGTTGGATTTGAATTTTTTCAAGAGAAAAAAATTGGAAATCAGGAGGAAAAATCCGATTTATCTCGTATTGAAAAGGGATAAAGATGATGTGAAATCACAATTTCATACAATTCCTTGTCAAAGAAAAATCTTCTGCCACTAAATCATAAGCTCAAACTTATATATATAAATAAGGCCAAACTTCATATTAACTACTAAATATGAATGACAAAAATAGTCTTTAAATTTTTAAATGATATAAATATTTTTTAAATTAATAAAGTTATCATAAATAAATATGTAGTTGCATTATTTTATTTAAACTCAAATTAATAAATATTTAAAAATTTAGTTCACGCGATATTTATCTAATTTGAAATTAATAAATTTGAGTAACAATAAAATTGAAAGCCTCCAATCTCCCCATAGTATGTGTTGATATGTTTTAGAAGAGCTTAATTTGGATTCCAACTCCTTCACAACAACTTATTGGCACAGCTTAGTGGGTTTTTCAATCTAAAGTCATTGAGAATAAGGAAAAACCAATTTAAAAGATCAATAAATATTAAAGGTGAAATTACTTAATATATTTAATCTTCCTTTAAACGAAACAAATTAATTGTTGAGTTATTGCATTTATTCTGTGTGATTTAATTTTAAATTTTATTTGTCGATCTTCACAGAATTATTAAATACTTTGAGCAACTTAGAGGAGCTAAACATGAGCCAGAATGAGGTGAAAGAATTTGTGCCAATAAAGAATAAAGGTATATGTATCAACTAGGGAAGTCTTACTAATTGTTTGCCATTAGATATCTAGTGAATGATGCCAACCACTAATTTGACTCTCAAAAAATGGAAGTTTGGGAAAGCTAAAGGTTACTATGTTAGCCTATGTGTTCACCGGTGGAACTACTTCTCTAATACAGCTTCTGTAGACATTCTTATCTGTTAAGACCTTATATTTGAGTGGCAATTACTTCAACAACACATTTTCTACTCAAGGTATAAGATGTATGTGTGTGAATATATAGTTTTACAATTTGGTTCCATTTAAAAATATTATTGTAACACCCCAAAATTTGGGGTTAAATTAGGAGATTATTATTATAATTAGTCTCAAATGGTGTAGAAAAATAGAAAGCTCAAGCCAAGTCCGGCGAAGTTCAAGACAATACATGAGATAGAAGCTTGAAGAGGCTTTATTTGACTTAGAAATAATATCTAGAAATTTTGTTAAAATGCTTTGGTATGAATGAAAAATCAAAATCTGTTAGTACTTTCTTTGCTTTTCATTTCAAATTTAATGTTACTATGTTGCCAAAAAATAATGTAGAACGAGAATACATATTAAAGATATCATATGCAAATGTTGTTGCTAACTTAATGTATGCTATGGTACGTACAAGATTTAACATTTCACAAACAATTAGAGTTGTGAGCAGATAAATGCATGATTCAGGAAAGGATCATCGGCAAGCTATGAAATGGATTTTGCGATATATCCTTAATACAATGGATATTTTATTGATTTTTTAGTAGGACGATAATCAGGGTGAATGGATATTTGATTGATTTTTTAGTAGGACAATAATCAGGGTGAATGGATATTGTGATTCAAGCTATGCTAGCGATCTAGACAAACGATGATCGACTACTGGTTATGTGTTTACTCTTGCAAAGGAGCCAGTTAGTTGGAAGTCTACTTTACAGTCAACAGTTGTCTTATCTACTACAGAAGCGGAGTATATGGCAATCACATAGGCTGTAAAAGAGACAATTTGGTTTCAAGGGTTGCTTGGTTAATTGGAAATTAAGCAAAAGTACGTCAAAGTATATTGTGATAGTCAGAGTGCTATTCAGTTAGCAAAGAATCAAGTTTATCATGCAAGAACGAAGCATATTGACATCTAATATCATTTTGTACGAGAGATTTTAGAAAAAGTAGAATAAAGACCCAAAAAATTTCTACCACTAAGAATCCTATTGATACGATGACTAAGATTGTGATTGTGGTTAAGTTCCAACTATGTTTGGACCTAATCATTGTTAAAACTTGAAGGTTGAAATTTGAAGATACTATCAAATATTGTTTGACAATGTGAAGATTTATTGAAGTAGTACAATCCCACATCTCAAAAATACAAGGTTATGGAGAGTTTATATTACTATAAATAGGGGTTGTTTTCCACCGTTATTATCATTTTCTAACAATTAAATTTTCTAGTACAAAAATTTACTTTCTTACTCTATTCACACATCACCTTTATAAAATTTTGCTTTCCATATGAAAAGTGACTACAAACATTTACTATCTATAAGGATGATTTTTAAAGTTGAATTTACATGAGGGTTAAATTAGGAGATTATTATAACTGAAATTAGTCTCAAATGGTGTTGAAAAATGGAAAGCTCAAGTTCATTATGATAAAAGTAGAACATCAATAAGAGAAATAAAATAAAATTATTGTTAAAAACTGTCAATTAATTCTTACTCACCACCATGCATACTTTGGGTATTAAATACCCTTTTACCTCATTTTATTGATGAATCATGGCCTCTCTATTAATTGTTTAAAACATATATTAAAAAAGAAATATCAAAATTATATACGAAAATGATTTGCAACAAATAATTTATTTCTATGAGAAAAAAAAATGGCTATTTATATTTATTTTTTGTAAAAAAAAAAGGAACTTGTGGAAGTGTTTAACCTAAGTATCTTTACAAGAGTATAAACCTTTGCTTTATATATACACTGCTTTGAATCTGATCCAGACTCAGCTTCTTGCCTCCTGCTTTTAATTGGTTTATGAGCGTTTATTAGACAGATTCAAGATTATGGGCTAGTATACCAAAATTTACTGTAAATACACTAGGCCTTAGCTCTCTCTATGGGGGGACAAAACTTTCATACCGAGCTTGCGACCGCTGGATCGACTAGTCGGATTTATTGGTTCGATTATCGGATTAGCAATTCTGAAGTTGGTTGTTTTCTATTGTGCTCGGCCAACTACAACCGACAGACCATCCCAGAACGCCCAGGATTAGATCGAGCCTCGAACACGCATTAACCTGAAACAAAACCGAGCCATTCCTTGTGTCAGTATGTAGTTCATTTCATGTCATTCTAAAGCGTTATTGGATTAGCAAAGTGGGTCTGAACACAGTACCAAAATTTCAAGGTTGGCTTCGACATGAAATAACATGACTGCCATTCCCCTTCCTCTATCAATCTCAGCCTGAAACGGAAGAAAGTAAAGATGTTACAGAACTATCAAACTATTAACATAATCGGCGTTGTATTTAAACCAACTCACCACACAGGCGCATATTGTGATGCCTACAGCTGCCAATGCTGTTGTGACCTCAGCCATCATTCCTAAAATCATATGTGCAATTAGCAAAAATAAAATGAATAAGAAAGTCTGATGCAACCTATAATGGCTGAAAAATGAAAGCATATTGACCTTAAATGCCTGGTTGGATCTCGATAAACAAGGTTCCAAGACTATATGTTATTCGAATTCAAGTGTGAGACTGTGAGTGCAGGTATGTTCAAGTCTTTGTAAATTTTCAATGTATGTGGAGCATCCTTGGAGGATCATATCCCCATATACCCATATCCAAATATGTGCTTGACATGGGTATAGGAAAATGAAGAGTCGGAGCAGTATGGACTAAGACAAATGTCTATGGGAACAGCTTGGTAGGATGATCCACGTTTCCTTTGAAGTCCAAAGAAAAAGGAAACAAGTTAACTAAAGGGCTGTAAGTCAACAGTCTCATTGGATCCGTAGCTATTTCATAGCAAAATGTGTCTACTTTAGTCATTCAAATTTCTAAGTCACTAGCATCAATATGCCACCAAATAAGTGTAAAATAACCTGAACACAATAGCCAAAAGATTTACCTTGTCGGTCTATACAAACGACAGAAAACCACTGGATAGAATGTCCTTCAAGATTGTGCCACGAGGCGATTTTACTGGCTTGCCAACTTTCCAAACCAGGCAAGACCTCCTTGTGAGGTGGATTGTTTGCAGGTATCATTTTTGCAGCACCATTGCCCAGTGAAAACAAGTAGCCATTGGCCTTTGAACCCACATCCTGTACTTGTTTGTTATGTTTCCCATTGACCTTAGGGACCCAAATACTTCCATTTTTTGCCGTCAAGGCATCTTCAGAACTTCTTCCTGGGGTTGAAAAATCCACAATGTTCTTCAGGATCTTCTCCCATAGAGGTCTGTTCTGTCTGGAACTATGCGAGAGGTCTTCCATTTCACTATCCTCTTCAGAATAAGCAATGAAGTCATTTACTCTATCTGTTGTTATTTCCACAGCAGAAAGTGCAGCTTGCTCCCTCAAGAACTAATTATTAGAAATTTAGACAGTCAGTGCCTCAACGGTTAAAGAGAAAATAAAAAATATATATAATTCACAGTTTCATACTCCATGCAATTCAACCTACTTTCATGATTTTGTGCCTGGCACTACGTGTTTTAGCATGTTGCAACCACTGTTTATGCCTTTGAAAAGCTGATTTGCTTGAGAGTGCCTGGAACAAGAGGCAAAGATGTACATTACAAAAGAACCAGGGTAATTGCTTGTGCACAAATGAACTATAACATCAATATGTTAACGTGGTCAATTTAGGATAGCGGGCAACCGAGAAGGCAGATAAGAATATTTGACAGCAATGGAAGTGGTTCAATCTGCAACCAAGTCTTCTTCTCTGTCATAACTGACAAAATAGTAAATATCTCTTCAATATTAGGTCCAATGACCTATAACCGTACTCTGAATTCGGTGCACTAACTGCTAGTTTCAAATTTTTGAAAGAAAAAGAAACACAAATTTATATCATCGAGCATATGAAATACGAGTTGTCCCACAATCTAAATATTATCATGGAAGCATGTTCTATTATAAGCTCTGCAAAATGGACATTGAACCACGTTCAATATATACTAACATTATAGGTGATAATCTCCACAACTTCTGCATTGGCAAGCACATGCGTGGGAGAAACAAGATTACCATTGACCTGCAATGAGAAAGTCAAGCATTGAATTGGTGCAATTTGCTGTAGGCTGACACTAGAATTAGAAATTAGCAACATGCAATACAAAAGTACCTTCGCCGCCACCATTTTGTTTCCAATGTCGGTGTGTATCATGTAGGCATAATCAATAACAGTAGCCCCTCTAGGCAAATTTTTAATCTTCCCATCACAAGAAATTTTTATAAGAGCACTAGTTCCCACAAAATTATGGTAATATTTTAGCAGAAATAAAAGCACAAATTATGGTTTACGAATTATCATACCTCTCCCCTTGGGGTAAAGACAAAGATACGACTGCATAAGAGATCTCTGGTTATGGTATCTACAAATTCTCTAGAGCTCATGTTGCCAACGAACTCCTCTTGCCATTCTCTAATTGCATTGAGCCAACCAACCTGGAGAAAAGAGAAAGCTTCATCCATAAAATTAGCATTCCTGTCAGGGGCTTTAAAAGGTCTGAAGGAAGTCCTTTAAAGACTATTCCTAATGACAACTTGTCAAGGAAACTAGGTATACCCTGAGTGCTATGTTTGCATTGTTAAGGCAAACTAGTTTCCCTCTTGAATTTCTACCATTTGGCACAGCATGCCCAACTAGACCAGTAACAAAGACTCTCCCACTATAATGAGCAGCAATGCCTCTCTCAGCTATCAAATCCATCTCTTCCGTTCTAATCTGCCAGAAACCAACAAAAGTAATTTAATAAAATATGTTGCAAATTTCAAAAAAGAAACAGACTAAATTACAATAAGCATTATTTGGACTTTCATTTTTTGATAAATTACTAACATAAATGATTCATCCAGGATTCAAAATTGTTTTGAAAGAACTTAAGGATATCCTCACATTAAGAACTTTATTCCAAATAATTTAACTTAGCAAAAAGTTGTTCTAGAAATAGCTGAAAGGAATATTGAGAATGTAAGAACCTGAACTTCCAGGCGAAACATGCTTTCATACAAAAATGGAATTACGTTTGTATGAAGACTTTGATAGCCATTAGGTTTTGGTGTTGCTATGTAGTCTTTCATCTGTTCAAAAGACAGACCAATATTTCACAAATTATCAATAACCTAACATCAAAAGTACACCAAAATAGAGGAGAAAGAAGGATACATACAGCTCTAGGAACAGGAGTCCAAATACCATGGACCAAACCAAGAACATGGTAGCAAATCTGCATGAAGTAAATGCATTTGTTACCGAACTACATATGCATTCTTAGACAACTACGTACTTTTTTATTGGCAAAAAATGTCACCTGTGAACTGCACAAAGGCCCAACTCCAACCGATGGCTTTGGTTTTATGATTACACGAAGCTGTTTATAACCAAGAGGAACAATGTGTCAATAAGCAAAAATAAACCATAAGAAAGTTTCGTGTTAGATGTCAAGATGGTTCAAGGAAATATCAAAACAGACCTGGGCTATTTGGTTAACCTCACTGATTGAACCCTTAGATTTGAGCACAGATTTGTACATACTGTGATCCAAGAAGAAAAATTGCATGTAAGGAAATTATCATTCAAACATCTGCCTTCAAAGCCATCATAAAAAAGCAGGCCACAGGGGAGTGGAAAATTAGCTACAAGTATTCAAAGGAACACCACATTCAATATAGAAATCGAAACCGATATCTTAAATCACACTCAACCTAGTTGTTTTCACGTCTAATGCGCACTTCACCCATTGTCACCCACAAAAATTTCTTAAAACCGTGTCGTAGGTCTTTTCTACTGCATTAGTGCATGGTCCCCACTTAATCAGCTAAGGCAAATATTAATGAAAGTACAGCAAGAAACATTGCATAATGACAAACCTAATAAACCCATTCGCTCTTGATGATAAGCATAAAATGCAGCTTAAAATAATTCCCAAAACTTCTAGACATGTGTATCATTAGGACGAAAACTAAATAAATAACAACCAAAAACACAGGAAAAAGTGCTTCACCTGTAAGGTTCCTTGCACACTGCACAAATTTCAGTTTTAAGAGTCAGAAGTTCCAGGAATTGATCATTCTCAATCTTTTTCATCAAAATTTTGTTTGCCTAGTACCCAAAAAAGAAAAAGAAAGATAATCATAACCAAATAGATTTGGTATCAGTTGAAGAACCTTAAAACTTGACACCTCATAAAATGGACTTTCAACATTTAATTACTATTTCAATTATCAATCGATAATGCTTTTAGAGCTCTTTCTAAATAATTTTTGTGAAAAGAGGACAATGTTTACCTCCATGAGCTCTTTTTCATGTTCTTTGTAGAGGTCTGCAATTCTTCTCTTCACTTTGGCATAATCTTCAGGATTTGTGTACATGAAGGATAAATTTTCAAGTTCAGACTACAAAATACAATCAGATGTGTTAAAACCAAATATAATCTTGAATTCAAGAGAATAAAATAGAAATTGTAATTTTTTTAAAAAGGAGCATAAGGATGTACCTTAATTTTATACATCCCCAACAATTTTGCCAAAGGTGCAAAGACCTGCAATGTCTCCATTGCAATGCTGGACTGAAATAATACAATAGAGTCAAAACGAATAACTAAATGGTCTATTTCTAGCTAAGGTTCATCTTTACCACCAACCTGTTTATGTGGAGGCATATGTGAAAGAGTGCGCATATTATGTAATCTGTCAGCTAATTTGACAATGATGACACGAACCTAAAAGGAAACCATTTGTTTAGCACATTACATTCCATAAAAACATCATCAAATAAAAAAAATTCACCTCCTCTGTCATGGCTAGAAACATCTGCTGCAGATCATCAGCTTTCACATCTTGTACTGAATCATTTTCATTCTTATACTTCAACTTTCCCAATTTGGACACCTGATTAGGAAAAAAAGATAAAAAAAGATACCAAAATGAGCTAAAACTATCTAGTGTTTTGTCTGACATGGCATTGAGCTAAAGGATAATGACTTATATTCATAAAAGTATAAACAAAGAACCTTGGTCTCTCCTTCTACAATGCGACGTACAGTAGGACCAAACTCCTCCTCTATTCTCTGAAATGTAACAATATTTGTATCTTCCACAGTGTCATGAAGCAATCCAGCTGCAATAGACTCCCAATCCAATTCCTAGAACAATAGTTGAGGTAAGTTAAGACTTCAGATCCCCATGCAGAATCAATTTTTCAATGAGAACAAACTTCAAATTAACTCACAAGTTCTCCAAGAATACGTGCAACTTCAACTGGATGAATGATGAAAGGTTCTCCACTCCGTCTCTTTTGACCATCATGTGCCTCAAAAGCTAGCTGTATCAAACAAAAAACAACTTATAGATATACGTCAAAGAGATAATCCCAGAAAGAACATGGTAAAACATTTTGCAAACTGAAGGCCTTACCTTAAGAGCATTATGGACCAACTCCAGCTCATTAGATGAAAGGTATGATATAGCAGGCTTCAGACCCTAATGTGATTATAAAAATAATCAGTATAAGTTTGAAGATATTATAGTAACAGCCTTGCTTGCAGAATAATCAATATTGTTATAGACAGGAGGTTTGGTAACAGCAATTTTACCTCCCACAAACTTTCAGGAGAAATATCATTAGAGGTATCTGAAGAGAAAGATGATGAACTACACAACTGCCACCTTTTACAACCAACATGAAGCACGCTTGATCTGTAGAGTTTCCCAAGCAGTATAAACTCAGAAACATCCGTTGAACACCATCGTCCTACATCAAGAGCCTGGCAAAAACACAAGATTCGACCATCCCAAAATTAGGAACAACCAATGCCTTTGTATAAAAGTCATACATAAGGCATTGCAATTCGATTAAAAGATAATATTTCACCTAAAGGAGTTGGAAAAAATTGCATGTCTATTTCTTTGTACATATATTCTACACCTTAACCTAAAACAGTCCAGTTTCAAAATTCATATACCAGCAAGGAACTTTTGAACAATTCCACGCACTCAAGAAATACAGCAACTTGCAGTATCTAAACTCAGCAAATCATTTCGTGTTTGTCAACCTAACGTTAACTACCCTTCCTATATACCAGTTCGCAATCTGATTAGAAAGCAGATAACAAAAATCAAAAGCAATACTATCAAACCAAAACATCAATTATAATTAAATCAAGTCAGCTAAAAAATGCACTAAATACAATAAACTCAATCAAATATCACAGCCAATGTAAGATATATCTTGAAAAACTGAGAAATTCTAGGAATCCAATAAACACTAAGAGGGAAAAACAGAAATAAACTCACTGGTTTGATCCGATTTCTTCTCCCATGGCGAGCGTAACCAAAAGGGGAAGAATGAGAAGGATTAGCCGTGCTTGCAAGGAATCCAGTTAAGACTCTTGGAGCTTTCCAAGCACACGAAAGCATGCTACAGTCATACCTTCCACTTCCTTCCCCTTTCGTAAACTTACATATATTCACACATTCCACAGAAACTGCAATCAAACGAAACAAAGGCAAAAAAAAAAAAGGAAAGAAAGAAATCAGTGAACACACAAATAAAATCGGAGTTAAAAAAGATGTAGACTTAATTTCATCACACAGTTTCTTCGGTAGCTTCAAATTTGAACAAATTCGAAATTTAACGAAAAACGAACAGTCGAAATTCAAACATATTTAAACAGCCGAGAACTAAAATTTCTTTAAATTTTCCAACATTTCTTATAGAAACAAAGTTCATCGGAGAAAATTAGAAAATCAAAAACATAAAAACAAATGAAAAAATTAAGGAAGTGAAAAGGTACCGGATAAAGAAGGAGCAAAGGCCATGTCTACAACAGCAGAGTAATCTCATTGAATCGAACTAAGCATTAAAACAGTAACTCAATCAACAATCCATCACAAAAAAGAAAAAAGAATCAAAGATAAAGGGAAAGAGAAAGGAATTTCGAGGAATTTATCATTCGAAATTTGGAATTGGAGATGGAAAATTGGAGCAATAAGCGATGGATTTGAAGCGAGGAGGTGAATACAAGAGATAATCTAGAGAGAGATATTGAAGCCACACAAATATACCCTTCTCTTTCAGATATTTCCTTCTTTTCCTTTTTGGTTAAATTATTAAAATAGACCGTAACTTTTATAATTTTACTTAATTCAACTTTTATATTTTTATTATAACTAATTAAGCCCTTTTCAAGTGTCCTATCAGTAAATTCCACTTCAATTCAGATTTATTTTGGTTTAATTATACTATTTGTGCTTATTTAAATTTGTATATATATTTTTAAGTATTTGTTGGATCGTTATAATTATTTAAATATAATATTTATGATTACAGTTAAAAGAATATAGTTTTTTTCAAAAATATATATAGTTTAAAATCTTTCTACTATTTATTATTTTAAACTTGTCTTATTAAATTTTTAAGTGGAAATTTCTTGAATTAAGTATTTTAATTTTTTTTCCGATTATTAACTGTGTTTTTAGGTTTTTTATCACTCGTGTCCGTTTTACTGTTCATGTTCAGAGTTTTTGACTGCCCCTCCCAACAATATTATCTTTAAGATTTGAACATGTGTCTCTCCTTTAGAATACAATGTGCCTTACCATTGCACCTAGAGGTGTTCATGGCCCAACAAAAATTTTTGGCCGGTTTGCTAAGCCTCAAGTCCAACCCACCAGTATTAATTTTTAATATAATTTTTTAAAAAATATATAATACATCAAAATAAAAACATTAAAATAAATGTTTTTCAACAAATTAAAAATAAAATAAAAAATATGTATACTTAAATAACATTAAGATAAATGTAACTTAATAAGCAAATGTGAAAAATAGTAACAAAATTCACAATAAAACAAGAGTTATACAATATTCAAATAATAGCAACAAAATAGTAGCAACATAATTATGAAATGGTAGCAAAATAGTGAAGAAAAAAATAACAACAAGAAAATAGCAAAAAACAGTAAAAAGAACCGCATTTATTTTTGTTTTCATATTTGGGTCGGGCTTAAGTCAAAAAATCTTAGCCAAGGTATTGCCTGTTTTCTAAATAGACCTTATTTTTTACCCAAATCTATTTTTCGAACTTATATTTTTATAGAAGCCCTCCTACTTTTCGAACGGACCTTCGAGTCTAGTCAGATAGTCTGACCCATGGACAGGTCTAATTGCACCCAACATTTGATATTATGTTTTTTTTATACAAAATTTAAGAGATACATAAATAAAATAAAATTCGAAGCCAAAATAATATTAACTTTACTTTCTCAATTTTATCATTTTAACTAAAAATATATTTAATATTTCTCACAAATTTATTAATTATTTATTTTCATCTTGAGTCTATTATAATCTAATTTTTATTAATTGTGGTTTTTTTTTTTCCTTCTTTTCCACAGTATGTTGTTAGGTGAGTGGAATTTTACTCAATCGGACAGCTTCATCGTAAAAACACGTTTCCATACATTGGAATTGACGTTAATGCCCTTCTTTGCACTATTTTCCTTTTGTTTACACTAATATTTGATGACATAATTGCAGACCTCAGAAAACAACATTTTTATTAATTTATTATATGGTACGAAAATAATACGAAAAATAATTAAAATGTTATATAAAATGTTACATGACATAAAAAAATAATACGAATATGATATTATAACACGTAAATTCATGTAAAAACAATATGAATATATAAATTATTAAATCTATATAAAAATGAATAATATCTAAAAGTCGTAATGCAACTACGATATACTTTGATATTGTATTTATTTATTTTATAATTCAAATTTAAAAAATGATTACATGTTTTATTTTTAATTATAATTTTAGGAAAAGAAAATGTATTATCTAGACTTTTCTATAAATAAGATCTTCTCCCAAGATTTTCAATTTGTTTATTGGCATCCTTCTTTGATCCAAAAAAAAAAATTCAAATCAGTATTTATTATAAAAAATAAAAAAATTTATTTGCATATTAATATTTATCAATTTTATAATTCAATTTAAATAAAATTGTTATTAAACATTAATTCGAGATGGACAATTTGAATTACAAGTTTCCTTGTTAACAACCCATTCCATGCAAGCTGCAATGGCTCCACAATTGGAGGCAAAATGAAACAATCGCTATAGTTTGAGGTTAATTTTGCAATTACGCCAATTTTATATAACAAAACTTTTTTTAATAATATTTTAAGTATAATTATCAAATAATCACCCATATTTTAAAATATACATACATAATTGAATATATCCAATGATCGAATTTGAGATAAGTGTCGATCATGAGAGAAACCAAAAAAAAAAAAATTATGAATCAAAATTGAATTGTCAAAATCTAAATTTATCATTGTATGAACTTAAATTTACAATTTTAGAAGGGTTAAACTATAAATTTACCATCTTAATTGAATTAGATTTTTTTAAAAAGTACAATTTAATTATAGATTTTATGTATAGTTGACTATAAATATAAAAAGATTGACTTTAGATAGAGCAGGGTCAATTATGAAATTATGAGGGTCAAAAAGTGAAGGCCATGTGGATAATGCATCACTATAATGCAAATTACAATACTGTACTTTGTTGAATTAAAACGTGGTTCGTCATAATTTATTGAAATATTCAATTAAAATTCATAATCGATGACTTTTTTATCACAATCTTTGCAATGTATCAAATTTAAATATTTAAGTTAAAATATATCTTTCTTTCTTTTCTTTTCTTTTTTTAATTTTGGAATTTAATTTTTGTATTTGTATTTTTGTTCACCCCTACAATTTAGTATTGATACTCGGGTAAGGTATCGATTCATTGATCCAAGTATTGATATCTTATGATTTTGAATTGACTTTATGAACATCGAAGCTAAAAACCGTATCGATACCTAGTCTGGGTATTGATACCTATGCTCATACTTTTAAAAGTTTGCAGTTTGATCATTCTTCAGGCTCGGGACAACTTAAGAGCTTTTGTAAGCTCGATTGAGTCCCGATTTTGATTGTATTACATAATATCCATGAAATTATGTCATGAATCAATAATGGAATGAATTAATTGCTATGAATTGTATGTGGTTTTTTCCGATAACTGTAGTAACATTCCATAGCCTGAGTCTGGCGATCAGACCAAGTGAGGAGTGTTACATTCGAGATATGATAGTAAAGATTGAATGTTGAATATGATATGTTAAATAGTTTGAACTATGATGTTTAGTTTATGAGACAATAAACGAATTTGTGATATAATTAGTATTTGGATTTCATATGTATGTACTTGGTATTTTTGCTTGTATGTGATTAATGCTTTAAATCATGTTAGGACCACTGAGCCTTATTGCTCAACATACGATTTTGTTTATTTCTATGTGCAAGTATCGTAGACCTCAAAGTCTCAAAGTGATTAGTAGCATCTAGACTCAACTTTCAACTCAACAAGTTTGTACAATTTTGTTATATTAATAGCAAGTGGCATGTAACTAATATTAAAGTTGGTCCTTAGGTTCAAGTTGTCATTTTGATACTTATGGTTGGAGATGTTGTACTTAAATATGACCATATACGTTGATGATGAATATGTGTATTAATTTGAAGGTATAATGATATGTTTGCTTATCCAAGTTATGTGATGCTATGAATTGAAATTAGAAGGTTGCTTGCATGCTAAGTAAATGGTTGTGATGCTTGAATCTATAATGAATAAGTATGTGCCCGGGATGTGTTTGAAATGTTGAGAATGATGTCGTGACATCATGTCCATGTCATCAAAGTCGCAATATTCCCTTGCTAAAGTTGTGACATTAAAACCTTTGCCATCAATGTCGCAACATTCCCCTGTTGAAATCGCGATATCAAGTTACTATCTTCATGACCACAACTCAACCCTATTGAAGTCGCGTCAAAAAGTACTGTTCTCAATGTCGCGACAATACCTCTATATTGGTTTTTTTTACATATTAGTCCATCATTTATTACTGAAGTTTCATAAAAGCTTTAGTAAGCCTACTTATAACCCGAATATGAATAATTAATGTTAATAGAAGTTTTAGAACTTAAACGTTTGCATGATTTGTCTTTTGAATATTGAAATGAAAATTGTAGTTGTTTCAGCAATGAATGTGACATCTCATATCTTGGACCGACGATCAGTTCAGGTGTAGGGTGCTACAGATAATAATGGGAAAAAATGAGGATATTGAATAAATTTGTTGAGAAATATAAACTTGGAATAGATTGGACACAATGAAAGTAGAATTAAATTTGGGAAGTTTTTGAACTAGTCGTCCAAACATCTAAATGTATAAAGTTAGTGAGGGTACAAATGTGTAGTTTTATGAAAACATGATAAGAAAAATAAAGTTTTTCACTAATCCTAGTATTGATTATGAAAAGATATAATATTCTTTTGTAGTGGATGAAATGACATTTAGATATCTTATTGGTTTGGCGGTTAATGAAAATTTGGCATGCATCTAATGTTCGTTGTTATAGACTTTTATATGAATCATTATATAGTGGAAATTTATATTAAAATCCTTGAAGGATTTAGAATACTAGAAGCAGATAAAAATCTTGAAAAATTGTTCAATATGTTTGCGTAAACATTTATATGAATTGAAATAATTTGAACATATGTAGTAAATTTGACTTATTGAATAGTAGTTAAAGGAAGATTATATGATCCAAAATACTTATATGTACTTTTATAAAAGGATTATGATAAAAATATGTTATGATTATTGTTGGAACTCCTGAAGAAATCAAAATATATTTCTCCAAAAAAATCTTCCTCACTCGTGACTTTCAGAAGAATGAAGATATAAACGTTTAGCAAATCCATTCAGGTGATCAAGCTAGTATTCAAGATTGAATACGTAGAATGCGAGATATTACGTGATGTTGTCATGAGAGGAAGTAAATACATGTTTTACTCTTTTTCCCTTAACGGAAGTTTTGTCCCACTAGATTTTTCTAGTAAGGTTTTTAATGAGGCAACATGTTATACATATTATAGATAATATACTTTTTTTCCTTCACTAGCATTTTTTCCCCCACAGGGTTTTTATCTTAATAAGGTTTTAACGAAGTACATTATCTACCAAACATCCAATGGAGAATGTTATGAATATTTTGTTAATAAGTGAATCCTCATTAAGATAAAGATAAGTTTGATGTACTTTAGGACTCTAATATTCATTAAAAGTTGATTTTTATTTCATTTATACTTTTTATATCTATAAATATAGACTTTAAAGAAGCATTATAAATATTCCTATTAATCAATAAAATTCAGAGTTGTTGTTTTGTACTTTGTTCTCTTTGTTATTTATTTCATAATACAAACCAATTAAATTAATTTATGTTAAATTTTTTCTTTGATGTCGGCCGAATTATTTTTTTTCCCATGGTAAATAACAGATGAAAAATGTTTTATTTATCAGAGTTAAAAAAAGGGATAATATTGTTGTGAGTTTAAAAATAAATTTGAATTTGGGCGATGTTAGATGGTTGAATCAAGTCTAGTTTAAGTATGATATTAAATTTTTTATATTCATTCAAGTTTAACTCATATAAAATATAAATCTAAAATTTTTCTTAAGTTCGTCTATATTTATAAATATTTTAATCAAATTCATTTTAGGCCCATTCATATTAATTTTTAAATTTTCTAAAGAAAAATTATATTTATATTTAATCCAATATTTAATCATTTATATAATTTTATTTCTTAATTTTCTTTTTGAAAGACATTTATTAAAATATTATATATAGGCAAATAAACATTTTTTAATGTTAAAATTAACTATTATATATTACTTTATATTTAATTTTTACGTGTTATAAATTATATAATATTTAAAAATAACATAATATAATACATTAAAAACTTAGAAAATGAGCCGAGTCAGACTCGAACCTTAAAATTTTGAACTTGAGCCTAAGCCCGACTTATATTTTAGGCGAGCTTAATTTTTTTATAAACTTAATTTTTGGACTTAATATTTTTGCTTAAACCCTCTCAAATATCGAGTGAGCCTTTAAACTTTGATGAGTAACTTCGCCTCAAACTTTTGTTGAATTCAGTAAAAGAAATATATTAAACATAAAAAGAAAATTTCCGAAGATGCTGAATAGATTCATAAATAAAATCTTATTTTGACGGAATAGATATCACTTTAAATTTTAATTTAATCGGTTCGTACAATTATTGCATTTAAGTAGCTAGATTGATATACATTTAAGAAGTGGTCAAAAATAGAACGACGTCTAACGCATTGATACATAGTTGTCGAAACATGATATTTCTATGAGGCAACTCCAATTGATTCCCTGGCATTTTCCTCAACCCGTTGTCGCAAGTGATCGCGTCATCAATGGCCGATTCCAAAAACATTTTTGTATCCTTGTAGTTCTTCGACACCAGTGATGATACCGCGCCATCGAGCTGCTGTGTCGCCGATATGTAATTATCTTCGCAATCCTGGAAGTTCTGCTCCACTGCCGGCTCCAGTTTCTTTGTGTCGAGTGTCTTCTTGATGTAGAAAGATGTGTTCGTGCCATTATTCGACGCCACCTTGATCGATATCAAGGCAAGCATGGCTAAGTCAGCACTTTTGCTGGCATGTTCTGCCATGAGGCTCGAGATGCAAAGATCTTTCGCCTTCACCTTCTCGCAAGCCTGCGCAACTAACGGGTTGTTCCCATCGGCAGCATTTATCGGCGGTGAAAAGGAGAGGTAAAGACAGAGAATACCTACAAACAATACAACATTATTTATGACAAGCCTCATTGTTGTTGTCTCCTTATAGTTTTTGCCCTCTTTTTCCTTCTCGGGTTTTTTTATTCGGAATTTTGTAAAATTTGAGTTCGTTGTGTTTTTAAATAATGAAAAAAAAATGATAGTGTGATTTTTTTCTTTTAAACAACAATTCGAAGTCACTACGTTAAGTGCACGAAGCTTCAATGATATCTAAAAATGATGTGGTAATAAAACAAATTCAAGAAACAATGTTTTGACGGTAAGATTCAAAGAGATACGCGTAGCCACTCGATCATTATGAATTGGATCCGTTGTTGAAGGGTTTGACCCCTAAATTTATTGTATTCTGATTTATCGGATCCTAATAGATAGTACAAATTTGAATATATCTTATTTGTATATTGTAGATTTAAATAATTCGAATTTATATAATCTTTGATTTTGAATATTTTAATTATTATTTTTAAAAATTTTATTTTTACAAAAATTGCATACCCCAAATCCAGCTACCATCCCAAATACAAGGCCTAGAGACTCATCAAGGTGTTAAAAGTATTTTGATCCCTTTTTATTATTAAAATCTCTTTATTTATTTTTTAATACCATTTATATTTATATTACCGTCTATTTTGAAATTTTGTCCCTTTTAATAATATCAACTACATAAAATTCATTAACTAAATATATTATTGCACAACTTGCAAGAAAAGCACTTTATTATTTTTTTTTAAAAAAATCAGAATTTATCTTAATGGATTTTTGTAATATTTATTTTTATTTGCCGGTTGTATTATTGATATATTTAATCACACTAAAAAACATATTATTATCAGATGTTTAATATTATGTTAGATTGCTATTTCCGCATGATAATCACGAAAATGTAACATCATTTTAGTTAATAGATTTGACAATTACCATTTAAGTAATGATTGTAATTTTAAAACACGACAAGCATAAAGACTAAAAATATCAAATTGAAAAAGAAGAAAAAAACTAAATCCGCAAGTTAAGCAAAAATCGATTTGCTCAATAAATCAACTTGCTTGAGATCAAATTGATTGTACCCAGATGAAAACAATCTGCAAAATACTTGCAAAACATCTAAGATTCCAAGTAAAGTTACCATTATATTAGCTGATCCTAACATGGGGCAACATAATCTCTCATATTTAATTCTGAAAATGGAAACAATGGGTGGATATCCAAAATAGAAAAACATGTTCAATCACACTAAAAAAAAAAGGGAAAATACCCATTTCGGTGATGATAGGTTGATAGCGGTGAACTCAAACCCTGAAGCCTTTGCTGTTCCTTCTTCCTCTAGCTCTCTCGAATTTCCTTCCATTTGACCGCACGTAGGGCTTGGTGTGGCTGTGTGGCACACCAGGAGCTGGTCCGAAGTGCTTCACAGCTTCACGAGCATTCTTTGGACCTCGGAGGAGAACCTGCATGGTATATTTCAACCTTAAAATCTCAGTCCATTTTTATCATTCCACAATATTGATAAGTTAGCAAATGCATTTCCTTTTCGTAAACCCCCTAATTAAAGCTAGGGTACTCAGACTCGAGTGTTATATCCTATACATGCTTAACTTTTTTCTACATTTTTCCATGTATTTGAAGGATTGTACCTCCCTACCCGTGTCTGAAAATGTATCAAACATAAATGCTTCAAGAAAATGAAATGCCAGAGCAGCATAGTATTAGGTTGCCAAGAAAAAGAGAAACAGGGGTAATCTTTAAAAATCCAAACATTTCATAAGGGAGCTTCTGAAAATGTTTTTCAAGCCTTCTAATCATTACGGTTAATTATAAAGTCGAACATTCAAAAAATCATGAGTAAAAGAAAACGATTTAAGTTGAGCCCAACATAGGAAGCATGAACACAGACACATAATAAGGATAACACGTACACGAAACAATTTATAATCAGTGTAAAAGCAAAAGGACTGCCTTTACAACTAAATTATCAAAAATGAGTTAATACATATATCTATACGGAGATCACAATAAATGACAGATGAAAGAAACAAATAACAGTTGCAGTAGGAAATGCTTATCAGCTCAAGAATTTTGATTAAAGCTCAATAAGCACGGATACGGACACACAATACTGGCAACAGGTATGCTCAAACTAATGATTCTGCTACCCTTAAACTAGAACATGAATTGATATAATCATATAGCTGCATGAAGAGCTTTAAAATGTTTATCTTCTCTCTCGAACTAGGATGCCAAATCTCGAAACATTTTTGGGTTCTAAGTCATTAGAACATTGGAACTTCATACAGATCAAACTAGCAGGTTTTATCATATCTATTACCTGCCAAAAGCTAGCAAAAAACACAAGCCAAAACATTCCTATCCAAACAACAATGGTGGAAGCTAACTGAAGTAAAAAAAAGAAGATTTGGAAGATGAAGCAAATACCGTGTTCTGCCCAAGAGGTGCTCGAAGAGCAAGTTGGTCAAACGTTAAACATTCCCCACCGGCCTTCTCGATCCTTGCCCTCGCCGTCTCAGTGAACCTTAATGCAGTAACCTTCAGTGCCGGAACTTCATACACTCGAATGTCATCGGTGACGGTCCCAACTACCACAGCGATCTTATCCTCCTGATTGATCAAACCAATAACAACATCAATCTCTCGTCATATGAAAAAAAACAATCATATTTTTAAAAGAGAAAATTACCTTGCCCTTCATGTATTGAATCAATCTGGAGAGAGACAATGGCGGTTTGTTGACTTTGCTCATGAAAAGCCGCTTCAAAATCACGGCATTGAATTTGCTCCCAGTCCTCCTTACTAGAAACCTGTAAAGCTGGCCGTAGATCCAACACATACGTTCGAAAAGAAAATCAAAAAATTTCTCCGTTAAACAGAAGAAAATAAGATGAAACGACTGGAGAAAGCGCGGGAACCTTGACGAGGAGCTTGAGGTAGATATCATCAGACTTCGGAGCAGTTCGCTTTGTCTTCTTGCTCTTGCCGCCGGCGACCAAATCGATACCCTGAAATTGCAACGAAAATTTTGTTGAAAGCTTAAAGAGACAGAAAAGAGATTAATTGATGTTAGGGATTTGGAGAAGCTGGAGATACCATTGCCGGTGATCACTGCTGCTTCGGGGGAAGGGGGTGGGCGGCGCTGCTGAAAGAACAAATGGCCTTAAGGGGGAGAAAGGTAGGGTTTTGTTAGGGAAAATGGTGAAATTCCGTTCAAAGCTGAAGTCCATTGATTTCAATGCAGCCTATATTTTTGGGCCGTTAGATCTGATGATCCGCTATATCTGATTATACTCCATTGAAGGGTCCGGCCCGCATGGAAAAATTGCCTCTAATGATTCAATTGCTTGCAAGTCCAAATATGATTAATTTACCTATAAAAGTCCATTTCCAAGTATATTTACGGAAATGGGCTAATTTTTGTATTATTTATTGGAAAGGGCCGATTTTGGTAAAACGCGTCCACGTAGGAGCGTTTTAAGGTGAAATTTCAGCAAAACGCGCCCCTGGAGGAGCGATTTTCCATGTCAGCACAAAACGCGCTGACGTGGACGCACTTTGTTGACGTGGCAAAATCGCTCCCCTAAGGGTGCATTTTGCTCCGTGTTTTTTTCTCCAACAGCTATTTTATTTTTTGACTTTTGGGGGGTCCAACGATAAAAAAAAAAGAAGTATAAAAACCCCCTCATATTATTTCACATAATATTTCTTCAAATTTTGGCAAAAAACTCTCAAATTTCTCCCTAAATTTCTCAAAGCTCTCAAATTTCTCCTTAAATTTCTCAAAGCTCTCTTTAATTAATTTTTTCCTTTTAATTTTTTTTCTAAATTAGTATTTTTTTTACAATTTCAAAAATATTTGATATGTTAGCAATGGCTAGGGAATTAATTCTTCTCGATCATAAACATATCTCTGTCGAATAAATGAAAATGGTAAGGGTTAATTTTAATTTTTGAATATTGTTTAATATTTTTTCATTTATGTAATTTTAATTAATTTGTATTTTATAATTTTTTATAACAGTCTGTAGATTGGGTGTTACAATGTTATATTCGTAATCCGTCTAATCCTCCATCACCGTTGATAGAAAATTACTTGAGGGGAGCGGGTTTTGGCACGTGGGCATTATAATTCGAGGGTGCAAGTAACTTATCAGCGCGTTAATAAAGAGGTAGAGACCCGAGACGCACACATTTCATCTTCTATGCGGAGAGTGTACTATCACTTTGGAGGACGTACAGTTATAATTAAGATTGTCGGTGGATGGGTTCGCACTCACAGGGCCCGTTCAATCTACTGATTGGGGAGCCATATGCTACGATCTTTTAAGTGTAATTCCGGATAATATTTATGGAGGTCGGATGGAGATGGGCTGGTTACGAGACACATTCCCGGAGCCGGAGAATGATTCGAATGAAGTAGAAAGAATACGATATGTTAAGGCATACATCCTTGAGATGATTGGAGGTTATTTGATGCCGGACTTGTCACGAAACCTCCTACATCTGAGGTGGCTGCTGAAACTCATTGATTTTAGAGCAGCTGGCGAATTTAGTTGGGGGTTTGTCGTGTTGGCAACATTGTACCGGAAGATGAGTGGGGCGATGCCACCAAATAAAGCCAAAATCAGAGGTTGCCTATCACCACTACAATTATGAGCTCGTTTCGCTTTCTATTTTTACGTCTCCGAGTAAACCACCCATATACATTTCCACTCATAACGAGGTAAATTTTTATTTGATTTTACAATTATTACATAGATTTAAAATAAATTTGTATGCTAACAAATTATTTAATTAGGTGGAACCATCCGGTGAGTTATGTTGGAATACCTACCGCTCTTGAAGATATACGACTTCTATTAGACCAACGGTCGGAAGTGCAAGTAAGTATTAAATAAAATATATATACATAAAATAGTTGTTTCATATTTAGTATTTAGTATTATGTATATAACTAATATTTTTATCATGTTCATATAGTTTCAATGGACACCATACGAGGATCTGACAATTTGGGCAGTAATTCTGGATGAATTCTTTCAAATTTCGAACATTTGGCATGTTAAGGTCCCATTGGTCAACTATGCTACTGTCAAGATGCACCAGACGAATAGAGTGTTACGGCAATTTAAATTCAGACAACAGATTTTCGAGGCACCTAAGGTGCTCGAAAAAGAGCACAAAATTGACTTACGGTAAACGAATGTGATTTGGTCGGTATTTTTCTCAGAATATATCAAAATTTGGGAAAATTAGTATGATCATATACCTACTCACGAACCGATCATCATTTTAGAGTTAGCATGCGCGGCGGATTACATATCATGGTTTTAGGATTCATGGCAAGTCATATTTGCTGTCGAAAGAGCAGAGGCGTCAGTAAATCCGTGTGGAAAGGGAACGACGGGGCCCTTTAAATCCAAGAATAAGGGATGACGGCACGGGTCCATCAATAGTGCCCACACACCGAGTCCAACGCCTCAACTGGCGACACCCATACCACAGCCCTTCAGATTATGCCAAGTGTGTATCCTAGCCCTTATATGTATCCTAACCCTTATATGTTTCCTTTTTCCAGTCCTATACCAAGTTGGAATACATGGCCTGGTGTATCTCCTTTTCCGATGACTTCGACTCAACCGACGATATATAGGCCATCGTCGCCGGAGGGATCGCACTAGGCATCGTCAAGGAGCTTATCTCATTACCAATCCCCATTGCCTTATGAGATTCAAACACCTCCACCGTGGGTGATGCAAACACCTTCATATTCTTTGTTTTATCAATGTGGGTCATCCTCCCAACACCTACAACCGGAGCAACCACAACCCCCGCCGGAAGCTAAACCAAGGAGGAATCCAGCGCGTAATCGTCGACCACCCCATATGGCACTGATTCCAACTGGCACATACACTGATTTTTTTAATATATCTGTAAAGCTATTTTTATATTATTTTATTTAATAAAATGAAAGTTACATTTAATATTTTAATAGTAAATTATTTTTATATTTTTAATAAAATAGAAGTTATTTTGAATAAGGCAATAGAAATAATGCAACATAGTTTCATTACAGCAATGTTGCACTGTACACTTAGCCTCAAACTTCTCGAATTTGGATTTAACCACGTTGTAGTTAACCCTGTGATTGATGCTATGTTATTTCAATGCACCAAGAAAACTATCATTACTGGAAAACTCCTTACCAACTTCTAATTCACCTGAATCCAATGAAGAACTTGTACGGTCACGGTCACGGTCACGCCTTCTATGTGGTAGATCTGGAAACTCCAACGCATCATTTGTCGATACATCGACAATATGCATGTGGGCTGGAGGCGAGTACGCCCTGAATCGTGGATCTTCATCATCATCATCTGAACCCCCTTCAATGTCTTCAGGTTCGGATGGAACAAGTCCGATTCAGAAAATAATACAACTTCTGCACCATCGAGGCCGAGATCTCGAGATGGATCCACATCAGACTCATCATCCAACCCACCATCATCTGTAATGTACGAGGTCCCCTCACCGGTGGACGTTGTAGGGAGTACATCATCCCTTTTTGTGGACGTTTTGTAACGTCCCTAATTAGATGTGGATTGCCAACCACTAAAAGTTGATGTCATTCCCCAATAAGTATTTCTAGCATCGAACATCGACCCACCAATATGCATGTCCTAACTACTAACCGAGTGTCGTGTAGGAGTTGTGTATTCCATACTGCCACCCAACATGGGCGCTTTCGTGTTCTGCCTCCCACTAACGGAGTGTCGGATAGGGATCGTATTCCTCTCGAACAGCAGTAAATGTTGAAGTCACAAATGTTTCATTTAGCGAGAAAATTGTACATATAACTCAAGATAGGGTAATCCACTAGCGAGATGAGTCTGCACTATCGCCTCAAAGCTACGACCACCTTTGATATCAAATGAGTCATATACACGGGATCAATCGAAGCACAAAATCAATACTTAATAGAAGAAACACTCATTGGCGTCGTTCTGAAGATTTAGCGCCTAATTCTTTTACAAAATTCTATCAAATCTATAGTCTAGTTAAAAACTAGGCGCATTATTTTCTCTGATAAAAAAACAACACCATTCTAGATGTCACGGACCTCACCATCATAGTAAATAACAGCATTAATATGTTCACTCATCTTCAATTTCTATTCTGCTTAGCCTCTCTAATTTTTCTTACTGTAACTTATGCAACATGAGAATGAAATTTGACTCATTTATAGCCTAAGACCAAACATGAACTACTGTAGAAATAGAATGTCGACTTGAGAGTTTTTTTCAGTAATTTTGCTGACAATGCATCCTGCTTGAAACGTTTTTGACACTATTTGTTCAGAAACGTCTTCTCAAAATTATTTTTTCAGGAACTACTATAGAAAAAGAATGTCCACGTGGGAGCTTTTTTTAGTAATTCTGCTGACAGTGCATCCTGCTTGAAGCATTTTTCACACTATTTGTTCAGAATTATATTATCAAAATTATTTTTTTGGGAACTACTGTAAAAAAAATAAAATCCTTATTGTCAATATAATTTTCCCTAAACCCTAAACCTAAACACAATATTATTTTAAAAAATAAAACCTAATTTAATTAATTTTTTAAAGCCCTTAAACCCTAATTTAAATAATTTTTAAAAAATAATACTAAATCCTGATTTATTTTTTAAAATTCCTAAAACCTAGAACCCTATTATTTTAACAAAATCATAAACCCTACAAACCTAAGCCTAAATTATTTTAACAAAACTCTAACCCTAAAAACCCTAGGGACTAAACATGCAAAAAGCCCTAACCTAGAAAAAATACGGAGCAAAACACGTCCTAGAGGAGCGATTTTGCCACATCAGCAAAATACGTCCACATCAGCGTGTTTTGTGCTGACATGTCAAAATCGCTCCCCCAAGGGAGCGTTTTGCTAAAATTTCACCCTAAAACGCTCCTACGTGGACGCGTTTTGTCAAAATCGGCATTTTCTGGTAAATAATGCAAAAATTGGCCCATTTCCGTAAATATACTTGGAAATGAGCCTTTATAGATAAATTAGTCTCCAAATATTTACGTGAAATAAAATATTGTTTTTTAAATAAAAAGCATATCAAATATATATTATTTTTAATTTTCAAGACATATGCCATGTTTTTATTGGTCGGTAGTATAAAAGTTAACGACGTTAATCATATACTTAAAAAATAAGTATTCAAGTCGATTAAGTCTTAGATTAAGTGTCGATTAAGTCTTAGTTTGATTGGCATGAATATTATTACTAATATTAAAAGAAGATTTGGGTTTGAGTGCATTGAAACACATTATCTTCCAAATGATGTTAAGTTATTTTAATTTTTTAATTCATATTTTAATTAAGTGATGTTTTGTTAAAAAATAAATTATTTAAATTACTATATTTAATTTTTATCCACAACTATTGAAAATAGTATAAAACATTATATTAATGAAGTTTAAATTATAACATAAATTATTTTTGAAATTTATTTGTATCCAACAAAAATTGTGTACTTAATTTTCACTAAAATATAATTTTAATAATTATAAAATTCGATTAAAAAATCAGACTATCATAAATAATTAGTACTAATTTCTTATTGCTTGGTTCGGAAGTGAAGAAAAAAATATTACAGCATCAAATCAATGTCGTTGTATACAAAGAATAGTGCAGCATATAACATTCTTCCTTTAAGACACCGCCTCCGGCAGATAAAATCGGAACAGAGTCACGGACACAGCCTCGTCAATCCATTGTATTATTAACGATTTTATTGTTTGGTGTACTTTATAACATATTTAGTTCTTCTTCAACAGCACGGCTCTGAGCTGGGCGACATCAATCTCGTTCCCACAGTTCTCCGGTCTATAACATCCGGTAACCGGGTCCGGAACCCACGAAACCTTCTCTTTTGTCTCTTCCCTTGCTTGCTTCGCCACCGCAGCGTTGCTTGCCGCTCCTCCTCTTACTCCACTCGAAACAACACCTCGTGACGCTGACGCCGCCGCCGAATATCCTCGTCTGAACAAAACAAGAACCCAACAACATCATACACAGCCCTGGAATGCAAATGAAAAGAACTTATATTAATGGTACCTGGAGATAGCGTTAAAGATTCCATTGACAACCAAGGTGGAGAAAAGCTTAGCCATTTTTTTTTCTTATAAAAAATCAAACTCTTTTCCCTATGGCGAAACTGCAAAAGCTTTAAACTTAATAGTTATGGAGTGTTTGAAAGAGGGGAGTCTCGTTGCCTTTATATAGAGACCCGTGAGAGAGAGGGCGGGAGGGGGGAACGATAACGTGAAACGGCAACCTCGTCAACAACAAACGACAGACCTCTCTTTTGCTGACACCTGGCTCTCATGTATTTAATTAGGTGACCTATTTAATTATTAAATAGATGAACCAAAGAGGGTCAAGGACCCTGCTTATCCCTCGTTGGTTACGCTCCCGTTTACAATTCAACTTCAAGCTATATATTTCATCCATAAAATTATAAATAAATAAATAATCTTCAAAATATAAACTTGTTAAATGATAAATTATTTTTTCATCAGTAAATATTATTTCTGTTCAATTTTAATTTATTTGATTATTTTTAATATTATAAGGACTAAATTAATTCTTTTAATAATATAAGGATTAATTTAATTTAGTTAGCAGCACCTTGCAAATATATTCACCGAATGGAACTATCAACTATCAAGCGAGCTAAAAAGAGGAGTCTTTAATGGGTTGATTAAGAAAGAAGAAAGGTCGAGGTGAGTCCTCTTAAGTTGACTGATTTTCTAACCGTTGATTAGGAGCTGAGGAGGATATCACGTCCGTCCACGTTTAGAAAAAGAGTGGTTAGTTAGAAAACAGACGCGGCGGAGTTGCCTCTTCTTTGATGATGAACAATGCAAGGGGGTCATCGTAACTTCCTACACGCGTCGCCCTTGGGGTATAATTGTTATTATGAAATTTATATATAAAGTTCAACAACCAATGGTTGCTAAGGTCTACTAATTTTGAGGTTTCTAACACACATATATCATTTTTATTAATATTTTAATATTATATATTTTCTAAAATATTTTTTTAATTAACAAACAATTGCATTGAAAAGTTATAATACTTTAATTAAGGGTGAGATTGGTTGAATGGTGGGATATGATGCGTTTAATTTACTTTTTGTCTCACACTACAGTATTGTTATAATATTTAATCTCACCGTTACGGCTGCTTTTACACTAAATGTACCGTCCATCCAAACTCACCCTAATTGTGTTGTATAAAATCATAATTTATATTAATAATTGTGTTATGTAAAAATTAATATTACGCAATAACACAATTATTTTTGGTAGAATAAATCAGTATTAAGTGATTACAAAAAGAAAATCAAATTAAGACATCATAGAACCATTATAATCAACCTAGGTTCTTACTAAAAGTAGCGACTCTTCAATCAATTGTAATCTCATGAAACCTGTAACAATATACTTAGTCAAATGATTCGCAGCATCATTCTAAATTCTTAGAACATAGCGAATACGAACCTTTCATTTTTGGTTTAGCAGTTGATAAATTAGACAAAATTCTACCAATCTACTATCGGCGACTTCACCAGCTAAAATCTTCTCCACTAATAGAGCATTATCACATTTCAATTCCAATTGTTTGAATCCCTTATCTAATGCTAAATTTATGATCTGTAATTTTTATTATTCTAATTTTAATGTTTTAAAGATTTTATAAAATCTTGAAAGTATAATAAAACTTTAAAGAAAATATCTTACCCCAAAGTTTTTTTTATTACTTTACTAACAAATTATGCACATTATGTTGTTAATTGATGATAAATGTAAGTGTGTTTTCCCCCTATACATTAAACTGAGAAAATATTTAACAAAATAGACAGGATTTTTGAATATTTAGCAAAATAATATTTTGCTACAGTGTATGGGTTGAAGTTGGAGCTAGGAGGATTAGACTTTAAAATTGGTGTTATAATAACGATAGAACGATCATAAAGTAATAAGAAAATAAAAATAAAAATAAAAACGTACAGATTTTACGTGAAAAATCATTTTAGAAAAAATCACGAGCAGGGTAAGAGAGATTTACTAATGTTAAAAAATAAATAATATACAATAAGAGTTTCAACTACATCTATTTAAAAGTTGAAAAACTCTATTCTAATTGAAGTTAAATAGAATAAGAATAGTTTTATACGGATTTAATTTATTTGATATCATCTATTAATAAAATATATTGTTTTTTTTAAGAATTTAAAAGTTAGAATTTTGGAATAATTTTGATCATCCATTTATATTCATTATAATGATGGGATGTAGCTTGGCTTATAAATAAAAAGGCAACATAGCATATTGAGGTGAATAACACTTGGTGTACTTGTAAGGGTCTAAAGACTAGCTAATGCTTCTCAAAGTGGATAAAGGGTTATCATTTTATAGAAAGTTGACTTTGAAGATACGTCGGTGTCTGTTTTGTAGAGCTAAAAGTATTCTAGAAAGAGATATAATAAATATTAAATATATAACAAACTAATTAATGATATTATAAGTAACAATATGATGGGTATATTAAGATATTAAATTTCGGTTTTTTTAAATTTTTGAATTAATTTTTTTTGAAAAAATATAGAACTAAGTTAATTTTATAGAAAAAATTAAGGAACTAGGCTAATTTTAAAGAAAAATTATTAGAAGCGTTTTTTAGGTGA
The DNA here is from genome assembly GCF_007990345.1 of Gossypium hirsutum. Classification (NCBI taxonomy): domain Eukaryota; kingdom Viridiplantae; phylum Streptophyta; class Magnoliopsida; order Malvales; family Malvaceae; genus Gossypium; species Gossypium hirsutum. The sequence goes on from NC_053444.1 coordinate 5,196,432, forward strand.
TTTGCAGAAAAAACACTTTCTAATTTGAAATATTTTTTGTCACATCAGCACAAAAGTGGCAACACCAATATTTTTTTTTATTCTTTGGTTCCACCTATTAATGTGAAAATAAAACTTACAAAACATGTATTTATATAGACCCCAAGTCTCATTTCCCTTGTTTTCTTAAGCAATATAAGATATGAGTATATAGAGACTTATAATTCATTTACAACTTGTTCCTAGATAATGTGAGATTACTTACTCTTTCAACTAACAACATAAGATTAAATGTTATACTTAATTTTTAAAAATTAAAGACAAAACTTTGTATAACATTAAATCTAACAAAATAAAATATTAAATACTCCTATACAAATATTATTGTTATAAAAAAAGTCCAATAAAAAAAGAAAGACAAAGTTACAAATATAAAAATTCACTATATTATAAAACCTTATTTTTTTATATATTTTATTTATCTAAATATTAAATATTTTTTATATCTTAGTTATATTTCTTTTATATTATATTATATTATATGTTATATTCATTCTATTAGTATATTCTATTGTAATATAATATTACTAATATTATTGACTTCATTTTTATTTTCTAGTTTAGTATATTTTGCATCCAAATTATATAGAAATTTTTTTATATAGATGGATCGATTTAATAGATTTAATATAGATTAAATTTGTTTCTATTTAGTTTAGAGTTCTAAATAGAGATAATTGGAGATATTATGCGTTACTATATGTGTAATGTAACCTTCAAAAATTTGAACTTTTTTTAGTAAATTTTAGCAATAATTAAGTCTTCATATCTCTGGTTAAGGACTTTATTTATATGTTTGAGATTAGGGGTTTGAGTAATTTTTTTTGAAATTTCTCTATTTATATTGACTTAACCCTTACCTTTAAACTCTCGACTTTAAATTACTTCTATGTTAATCTGTGTTAAGAATGAGCTTGCTGGTTCTGTAACACTCCTAACCTGTATCTGTCGCTGAAACAGGATTACGGAGCATTACCTAAATTTACAGATCAAATACAGATATTTCGTAACATTTAACATTCATATAAAAAATCATTCATAATGAATCATATTGTCCCTTAAAAATTTCAAAAATTTTCCAAGGTGCAAGGAACACACGCCCGTGTGGGCATTCGAAATAGGGCACACGACAGTGTCCCAGGCCGTGTTCATACCCGTGTAACTCTCTGACTTAGGTCACACGAAAAAGTCACATGTAACACCCCTTACCCGAGACCATGGTCGGAGTCGAGCATGAGGCGTTACTTGACTTAACTTAAAAGTTCGGGGCATAAAAATTTACTTTCAAATTTAATTTCATCATTCATAATAAAGCTGTCCTCCTGTACAGCATTCACTAAAATAATTATAATTCAAGCTACAAAACTCGAAATTTAGATCCGTAAATTTTCCATAAAACTAGACTCATATATCTATTCATCATAAATTTTTCAGAATTTTTTCTTTAGCCAATTAGTACAGTTTATTAGTTGAAGTCTCCCCTGTTTCACTAATCGACTATCCTAACCACTCATCACTAAAATTTAATTATCTCTTATTAAAGGCTTCATATGGTGATTAAACTTATTTCTACTGAAAATAGACTCATTAAGGAGTCTATACATATAAATTATAACTCAAAATTCCTTCTGTACAATTTTTAATGAATTTCTAAAGTCAGAACAGGGGACTTCAAAAACATTCTTGCCCTGTTTCACTAAAATTCAAATATCTAAAAGTATATAATTCTTTTGCTTACTCCACTTCTTTTATATGAAAGTAGACTCTTTCAGCTTTAATTTCATATCTCACTCAACTTCTAATTCTATTTCCACTATTTTTGGTGATTTTTAAAAGTTACATCAATGCTGCTGTCCAAGAACTGCTCCATTGCAATTTTTAAAAAAAATTCAATATAACCCCTTTATAATTGTCTAACCTTCCCTGCAAATTTCAAATCACAACCAATTCCAGTATTTCATCTACTTCATTTAAATACTAATGAAGTTCAACCAATCAACCATTTCAAACTAAAAACATGTATATATTTCGATATCTAACGCAACCATAACATTCAAATTTACTTTTCACTTCAATTCCCTATACATGCCATATAAATCCAAAAAGTTGCTTAACATAAACTACCGGAGTATATCTGGATAGTGTGATTCTTGATGTAGATCCGATCCTCCGAATGTATAAATACGTTAATCTACAAAAACAATAAACACACACATGTAAGCTTATAGAAAAGCTTAGTAAGTTCATAGGCATAAAACATAAATCTTACCAAACACTTGTACACTTATACAATATACACCATTACTAAATTTACCTGTCAACCACAATCTTTGGTGAGTTTCTTGGTATAAACTCACTACTACTTATTCTTTTACCATAATTCCTTTGGGCCCATTTGTCACTTACCATCCTTGATCAAAATTAAGGAACGGTTACGGAAAATTGAGTACTTCACTTTCACTTTGACATATGGCCTCTTATCACTTGTCCTTGATCAGATAAGTGTAGCTAGGCTACCACTTATCACTTTGCCACTTGATCAGATAAGTGTAGCTGAAGCTACCACTTATCACTTTATCACTTGATCAGATAAGTGTAGCCACTTATCACTTTGTCTCTTGATCAGATAAGTGTAACCACTTATCACTTTGTTTCTTGATCAGATAAGTGTAACCACTAGCCACTTATCACTTTGTTTCTTGATCAGAAGTACTCAAATCCGGTGTTCCACTTAATTTGATCATTTATTCGATTTTCACATTTTTATTTTATTCTCATTTCAACAATAAATACATTTCATCATACATTGTATAATTCATGAAATTAACATTTAATCATTAAATTTCAGCCATATGAACTTACCTGGATCGATTTGCAGAATTTGTAAAAGTTCAGGGACTAATCGGCTACTTTTTCTTTTCCTCGACTTGTTTCAGGTTCTCGATCTAAAATGCAAATTTATTCATTCATCAGCATTTAATTCAATTCTAATTCATTTCACAATTTATGCCCTTTAATTTTCGAAGTTACACTTTTACCCCAAACTTTATAGTTTTTACAATTTGATCCCTACTCAATTAACCCCTCAATTGATCTAATTTTTCTCAATTAACACCTTTTTCCAACTATTTTAGACTACTACATAGCCTTTCATACTCAAAACCGCAACACCAAACCTTAATTCCCAACTTTTTCACAATTAGGTCCCTAAAATCAATTTCTATCAAAATTACTTAATAAAATCATCATATAACAAAATTAAAGCTTCAATTTCATGTTTATTCATCATAAAAATCCAACACTAATCAATGGTAACTTTCAAAATCAGCCATGGAATCAAAAACTAATGAAATAATTAGTTGGACCTAATTGTAAAAGTATCAAAATCACAAAAATTAGAAGAAATAATCAAGAATTAAACTTAAATGATTCAAAAATATGAAAAACCAGCTTATTCCAGACCTCCTATGGCGTTTTTGCTGATAAATTGTGAAGAGATCTCTAGATTTTTCACTTTTGTCTTTGTTTTAAATGTTTAATTTGTTAAGTTTCCAATTTTGCCCCTGTTTCTCCTTACATTCTGCTGATTTTTCTTACCCAACCGTCCAGCCCATATAATTTGGGTCTAATAGCCTTTTAAATCCCTCCACTTTAGTCACTTAAGCTATTTAATCACAATTTAACAAATTTTACACTATTCCCAATTTAGTCCTTTTTAGTTAATTAACTATCCAAACGTTAAAATTTTCTAACGAAACTTTAATACCAACTCAATGACACTCTATAAATATTTCTAAAAATATTTATGGCTCGGTTTAAAATCTTCGAGGTCTCGATACCTCGTTTTTTTTATTTTAATTATTTTAATATTTATTCCTAGTACACTATTCACTATTTCAAAAATTTTCCTAACTTCACATTTAACTTATACTTACTAAATTTATAATATTTTCTACTCGTTTGTCAGATTTAGTGATCTCGAATCACCATTCGGACACCACTAAAAATTCAGGCTATTACAACTCTCCCCCCCATTTTAGGAAATTTCGTCCCCGAAATTTCGTACCTGGAAATAAATTCGGATACTGAAATCTCATCAATTCCTCCGTTTCCCAGGTTGCCTCCTCAGATCCATGTCGATTCCATAACACCTTAACTAGTGGTACACGTTTATTCCTCAACTCTTTAACCTCCCGAGCTAAAATTTTCACCGGTTCCTCTGAATAAGTCATGTCAGGTTGGAGCTCTATTTCCGTATGAGGAATTACATGTGATGGATCTGATCTATACCGTCTCAACATAGACACATGAAACACATTATGAATATTTTCAAGTTCCCGGGGCAAAGCCAATCTATAAGCTACCGGACCGATTCTTTCAATGATTTCATACGGCCCGATAAATCGTGGGCTGAGTTTTCCCTTTCTGCCGAACCGCAAAACTTTCTTCCACGGTGACACTTTCAAAAATACACGATCACCCACACTAAACTCTATATCCCTTCTCTTCAAATCTGCATATGATTTTTGCCGATCGGAGGCAGCTTTTAAACAATCTCGAATAATACGAACTTTTTCTTCAGTTTCCCGAATCAAGTCCACTCCCACCAGTTTCGATTCACTTAATTCAGTCCAATATAATGGAGTTCTGCACTTTTTTCCATACAGAGCTTCAAACGGTGCCATTTTAATACTAGTTTGATAACTATTATTATAAGCAAATTCGGCTAAAGGTAAATACCTTTCCCAGCTGCCGCCGAACTCAAGTATACAACACCTTAACATATCTTCTAAAATCTGAATCACTCGCTCTGACTGCCCATCTGTCTGGGGATGAAAAGCTGTGCTGAAATTTAATTTGGTGCCCAGAGCCTCCTGTAATTTACTCCAAAATCTCGAGGTAAATCTCGGATCTCGATCCGAAATAATAGATATCGGTACCCCATGTAACCTCACTATCTCAGACACATATAACTCCGCTAACTTTTCAAGCTGATAATCTGTTCTGACTGGAATAAAATGTGCCGACTTAGTTAACCGATCAACAATCACCCATATCGAATCTTTCTTCTTCGGAGTTACTGGTAATCCAGATACAAAATCCATCGTGACATGTTCCCATTTCCACTCTGGAATCATAATGGGCTGTAACAACCCTGTCGGCACTTGATGCTCAGCTTTCACCTGTTGACAAATCAAACATCTTGCTACATATTCACAGATTTCTCGTTTCATTCCAGGCCACCAATACATTTTCTTCAAATCACAATACATTTTTGTACTCCCCGGGTGAATAGAACACATACTACTATGAGCCTCTGATAAAATATCATTTTTCAAGTCTAAATTATTTGGAACACATATTCTATTACGATAATATAACATACCATTTTCATCAATGGAGTATTCTAAGCTTAACTCATTTTGAACCATCTGTCGTTTTAGCATTAATTTTGGGTCTTCATCTTGTAATTCCCGAATCCGTTGAAAGAACACAGGTTTAGCTTTTAATTCCGCTAGTACAGAACCATCCTCATTAATAGATAAATGAGCACTCAATGCCCGTAATGCAAATAATGATGATTTCCGACTAAGTGCATCTGCTACGACATTTGCTTTCCCTGGGTGATAGTCAATGACAAGATCATAATCTTTCAGCAACTCTAACCATCGTCTCTGTCTCAAATTTAACTCTTTCTGAGTCATTAAATACTTCAAGCTTTTATGATCAGTATACACATAACATTTCTCACCATATAAGTAGTGTCTCCATATCTTCAAAGCAAACACGATCGCTGCCAATTCCAAATCATGTGTAGGATAATTCTTCTCGTGCGGTTTCAGTTGTCGGGAAGCATATGCCACCACTTTTCCTGACTGCATAAGTACACAACCCAAACCACTCAGAGACGCATCACTATATACTACAAACGGTACGCCCGATTCTGGTTGAGTCAACACTGGAGCCTCTGTCAACATCTTTTTCGACTGATCGAAACTCTGCTGACATTCGTCTAACCATATAAATTCAACATTCTTTTGTAGTAACCGAGTCAACGGTAAGGTAATCATTGAGAAATCTTTGACAAATCGGCGATAATAACCTGCCAATCCTAGAAAGCTCCGTACTTCAGTAACATTCTTTGGAACTTTCCAATTTACCACTGCCGCTATCTTACTTGGATCCACTCTTATTCCATCAGCTGATACAATATGACCCAAAAACGCAACTTCCTGAAGCCAAAATTCACATTTGCTGAATTTCGCATATAACTGTTTCTCCCGCAAAGTCTGTAATACAATCCTTAGATGTTGTGCATGTTCGGACTCTGTCTTTGAATAAATCAATATATCGTCAATGAACACAACCACAAATCTATCCAAATATGACTGAAAAATTCTATTCATCAAATCCATAAAAGCAGCAGGAGCATTGGTTAAACCAAATGGCATCACCAAAAATTCATAATGACCATATCGAGTTCGGAAGGCAGTTTTCGGCACATCACACTCTTTAACTTTCAACTGATAATACCCAGATCGAAGGTCTATCTTGGAAAATACTGCAGCACCTTTCAACTGATCAAACAGATCATCAATACGAGGCAAAGGATATTTATTCTTTACCGTTACCTTATTCAACTGCCTGTAATCTATACACAGTCTTAAAGAACCGTCCTTCTTTTTCACAAACAAGACAGGTGCACCCCAGGGCGACATACTCGGTCTGATGAACCCTTTATCTAATAACTCCTGCAACTGCGCCTTCAACTCTTTTAATTCCGCTGGAGCCATTCTGTACGGTGTCATTGATATAGGAGTTGTTCCGGGGATCACATCAATTACAAATTCAACTTCTCTATCAGGTGGTAGACCGGGTAACTCTTCAGGGAACACATCAAGAAATTCATTCACCACTGGCACTTGTTCGAGCTTTAAATCAGAACCCCGAGTATCAAGGATATAAGCCAAGAATGCTTCATTGCCTTTGCGTAATAATCTCTGAGCAGAGAGAGCTGAAATAATTCTGACTGTATCGCCCATGTTTTCTGACCCAACTGAGATTACATCTCCTGTTTGACATTTCAAACTGATTTGCTTATCACGACAATTCACCACCGCATCATGTCTCATTAACCAGTCCATCCCCAGAATAATGTCAAATTCCCGAAAGGGTAACAACATCAAATCAGCGGGGAATTCATAGCCTTTCACTTTCAGTGGACAATTACGACATATCAAATTAACCATCACACTATGACCTAATGGATTTGTAACTTGTATATCAAATTCAGTGGACTCAACAAATAAATTCTTTTCAGATGCTAACATAGTGCAAATATATGAATGAGTAGATCCAGGGTCTATCAATGCATAAACAATAACATCATAAAGATAGAAAGTACCAGCAATTACATCAGGAGCCGTAGCTTCTTCCCTTGCTCGAATGGCGTAGGTACGTGCTGGTGCTCTATTCTCTGATCGACCAACTGATTCCCTCGTACCCGAACGGGTAGTCCCTGTAGCACTGCTCTGGCCCGAACGTCTACTTCTTTGAGGAATGGTTCTCTGTATCTCTTTCTGTTCCACTTCATCTTTTTGCAGCCGGGGACAATCTCGAATAAGATGATCAGTAGCCCCACATTTATAACAAGCCCCCATCTTAGTCCTGCATTCTCCGAAATGATATCTTCCACAATATTGACACTTAGGTCGTGAAGCATTCTGAACACTGCTCACACTTGCTACAGGTCTATCGAATACCCTGAAATCAGATTGTCTTGGTCTATCTCTGCCCGATCTCCCCGACACTGATGTAGTTCGATGAATTTCTTCTCTAGATTTCTTCACTGGAAAATCTGAAAATGACTTAGAAGCACCTCTTTTGAATGGCTCTTTACTTTTTCGATCCCGCTGCATTTTTCTATTGTATACTTCTTCAAGCTTTTGAGCACGGTCTGACAGAACAACGAACTCTCGTATTTCATTACCCCCAATCATCATTCTAATTTCATCATTTAACCCTTCTTCAAACCGGATACACATTTCTTCTTCAGTAGATACAATGTCTCGGGCATATTTGCTGAGGTAGACAAATTCTCTTTCATATTCAACTACTGATTTATTTCCCTGTCGTAGGTCGAGGAATTCCCTTTTCTTTTTATCCAAATATCGTCTGCCCACATATTTCTTCTTAAATTCATTTTGGAAAAATTCCCAAGAAATTTTCTCTGCCGGAACCACAGCCTCGATCGTCTCCCACCAACTATAAGCTTCTTCTTTCAACAGAGACACAGCACATCTCAAATAGTCATCTGGTGAGCAAGCCATTTCTTTAAAAATTCTTATCAAACTCTGTAACCAATATTCAGCTTTGACGGGACCATCATCAGTCCTTCCCCGAAATTCTTCGGCTCCAAGTTTTCTAAGCCTTTCCAATGGAGAACGCTTACTAGATTCAGTCGTTGTAAAAGGTGGAGGAGCAACCGGGGGTACCATCGATGGAGCAGTAGGGGGAGGAGGTGGTTCAGCCTGATTTCTTTCTTGCCTCATTTCAGTATACCACTGATTCATAATCCCATAAATCATATTCTTTAATTCATGCTCTCGCATTTGGGAAATCGGAACATCACTGCTTGCTCTTTGTTCAGAATTCTGTGCTCTACTGTTAACTTCTTCTTGATCAGTACGTTCAGGTAAATTTGACATCTTTATAATCGGAGAGTATCTATAAAAATAACAAAGATTAGATCGGATCATACACATCACACTATCACAGATTTATATGGCATGTATTTCTAAACACTTTACACTTCACACATATTCCGAGGACCGGCTAAACCGGGCTCTGATACCACTAAAATGTAACACCCCTTACCCGAGACCATGGTCGGAGTCGAGCATGAGGCGTTACTTGACTTAACTTAAAAGTTCGGGGCATAAAAATTTACTTTCAAATTTAATTTCATCATTCATAATAAAGCTGTCCTCCTGTACAGCATTCACTAAAATAATTATAATTCAAGCTACAAAACTCGAAATTTAGATCCGTAAATTTTCCATAAAACTAGACTCATATATCTATTCATCATAAATTTTTCAGAATTTTTTCTTTAGCCAATTAGTACAGTTTATTAGTTGAAGTCTCCCCTGTTTCACTAATCGACTATCCTAACCACTCATCACTAAAATTTAATTATCTCTTATTAAAGGCTTCATATGGTGATTAAACTTATTTCTACTGAAAATAGACTCATTAAGGAGTCTATACATATAAATTATAACTCAAAATTCCTTCTGTACAATTTTTAATGAATTTCTAAAGTCAGAACAGGGGACTTCAAAAACATTCTTGCCCTGTTTCACTAAAATTCAAATATCTAAAAGTATATAATTCTTTTGCTTACTCCACTTCTTTTATATGAAAGTAGACTCTTTCAGCTTTAATTTCATATCTCACTCAACTTCTAATTCTATTTCCACTATTTTTGGTGATTTTTAAAAGTTACATCAATGCTGCTGTCCAAGAACTGCTCCATTGCAATTTTTAAAAAAAAATTCAATATAACCCCTTTATAATTGTCTAACCTTCCCTGCAAATTTCAAATCACAACCAATTCCAGTATTTCATCTACTTCATTTAAATACTAATGAAGTTCAACCAATCAACCATTTCAAACTAAAAACATGTATATATTTCGATATCTAACGCAACCATAACATTCAAATTTACTTTTCACTTCAATTCCCTATACATGCCATATAAATCCAAAAAGTTGCTTAACATAAACTACCGGAGTATATCTGGATAGTGTGATTCTTGATGTAGATCCGATCCTCCGAATGTATAAATACGTTAATCTACAAAAACAATAAACACACACATGTAAGCTTATAGAAAAGCTTAGTAAGTTCATAGGCATAAAACATAAATCTTACCAAACACTTGTACACTTATACAATATACACCATTACTAAATTTACCTGTCAACCACAATCTTTGGTGAGTTTCTTGGTATAAACTCACTACTACTTATTCTTTTACCATAATTCCTTTGGGCCCATTTGTCACTTACCATCCTTGATCAAAATTAAGGAACGGTTACGGAAAATTGAGTACTTCACTTTCACTTTGACATATGGCCTCTTATCACTTGTCCTTGATCAGATAAGTGTAGCTAGGCTACCACTTATCACTTTGCCACTTGATCAGATAAGTGTAGCTGAAGCTACCACTTATCACTTTATCACTTGATCAGATAAGTGTAGCCACTTATCACTTTGTCTCTTGATCAGATAAGTGTAACCACTTATCACTTTGTTTCTTGATCAGATAAGTGTAACCACTAGCCACTTATCACTTTGTTTCTTGATCAGAAGTACTCAAATCCGGTGTTCCACTTAATTTGATCATTTATTCGATTTTCACATTTTTATTTTATTCTCATTTCAACAATAAATACATTTCATCATACATTGTATAATTCATGAAATTAACATTTAATCATTAAATTTCAGCCATATGAACTTACCTGGATCGATTTGCAGAATTTGTAAAAGTTCAGGGACTAATCGGCTACTTTTTCTTTTCCTCGACTTGTTTCAGGTTCTCGATCTAAAATGCAAATTTATTCATTCATCAGCATTTAATTCAATTCTAATTCATTTCACAATTTATGCCCTTTAATTTTCGAAGTTACACTTTTACCCCAAACTTTATAGTTTTTACAATTTGATCCCTACTCAATTAACCCCTCAATTGATCTAATTTTTCTCAATTAACACCTTTTTCCAACTATTTTAGACTACTACATAGCCTTTCATACTCAAAACCGCAACACCAAACCTTAATTCCCAACTTTTTCACAATTAGGTCCCTAAAATCAATTTCTATCAAAATTACTTAATAAAATCATCATATAACAAAATTAAAGCTTCAATTTCATGTTTATTCATCATAAAAATCCAACAATAATCAATGGTAACTTTCAAAATCAGCCATGGAATCAAAAACTAATGAAATAATTAGTTGGACCTAATTGTAAAAGTATCAAAATCACAAAAATTAGAAGAAATAATCAAGAATTAAACTTACATGATTCAAAAATATGAAAAACCAGCTTATTCCAGACCTCCTATGGCGTTTTTGCTGATAAATTGTGAAGAGATCTCTAGATTTTTCACTTTTGTCTTTGTTTTAAATGTTTAATTTGTTAAGTTTCCAATTTTGCCCCTGTTTCTCCTTACATTCTGCTGATTTTTCTTACCCAACCGTCCAGCCCATATAATTTGGGTCTAATAGCCTTTTAAATCCCTCCACTTTAGTCACTTAAGCTATTTAATCACAATTTAACAAATTTTACACTATTCCCAATTTAGTCCTTTTTAGTTAATTAACTATCCAAACGTTAAAATTTTCTAACGAAACTTTAATACCAACTCAATGACACTCTATAAATATTTCTAAAAATATTTATGGCTCGGTTTAAAATCTTCGAGGTCTCGATACCTCGTTTTTTTTATTTTAATTATTTTAATATTTATTCCTAGTACACTATTCACTATTTCAAAAATTTTCCTAACTTCACATTTAACTTATACTTACTAAATTTATAATATTTTCTACTCGTTTGTCAGATTTAGTGATCTCGAATCACCATTCCGACACCACTAAAAATTCAGGCTATTACATCACATGCCCACGTGCTAGGCCGTGTGAACACAAAAATTTATATTAAATAAGTGAAGGGGTCACACGGCCAAGCTACACGCCCGTGTGCCAGGCCACGTGATTAATTCTGAACATTCTGTTTTGAAATTTTAAATATGCAAGGGACACACGGCTGAGACACACACCCGTGTCTCTGCTGGTGTGGACAAAATAAGGCCATTTTCTTTCATATTTCTCACCCAAACTTGTCTTCCACCTACATTAACTCTTAAACATACTCTCAAGCCAATACAAGACATTCAAACCCATTCAAAATTAAGTCTTATACATGATATAATACCTTTTATAACCAAGTATACAAACTTACTTAACTTACCAAATTCACATATATGCATATTTTACCAAATATGCTAATTCAATTTATTCATTAATATACCAATATGATTCTATCAATCAACCATTTCAAACACATATCAAACATGATATAGCCTCTTATATTCACATCAAAACATGTCCATCACAAGTCATTCCAATGGCTAGTTACAACCAAAACATTTATATACCAACATTGGCCAAGTTAACTTATACATGCCATTATAACCAAAGTTGATTTACTAAATATACCGAGATGAGCCGATGGATAGTGTGATGATATCTCCACCAAGCTTTCAACCCAACGAGCTCTTGAATTACTATAGAGCAGAGGAAAATAAAACAGAGTAAACATATTATGCTTAGTAAGTTCGTATTACGAGAAATTAACTTACCATTCATTTTTAAAAAAATAAACATACAAAAATGACTCCAAAGAAATTTGGCAATTAGCCTAATCACATATAACCTATCAAACATGTTAGTCATGTACTTCATGTAAATATCAAGAAACAAGGAATCATCATGTAACAATTTTCATATATATATGTTTTCCACATCAAATATTCATATAACTTGTACATTTCCATAATAATCCATCTCAAGTTCAGATTATTCCATGTCAGAACTTTACCCGTTAAATTTATTTGAAATATCGATGGATACACAAGTAGTACACTTGAAGTGTACAAAACTGTAATCCGTCAATTCATATTCAGGAATGCTCATACGAGCACATAAACGGGAAGATCTCTCTCGATCCATATAATAGGAAGCTCATGTGAGCTGTATAATAGAAAGCTTATCCAGGCTGTATAACAGGAAGCTCATAAGAGCCATATTCAGGAAACTTGTGCGAGCCAATAACGAGTAGCTCTGAAGAGCCATTAATCAGGAAGCTTCGGATAGCCATATATCGAGAAGTTTAAGCGAGCTATATCGGGAAGCTCCGGAGAGCCATTAATCAAGAAGCTCATAAAGAGCCTTTAATCGGGAAGCTCACGAAGAACCACATATCGAGACACTCATAAGAGCTATGGTGTGTCCATAACATATACAGAGTCACTACCAATCGGGATGCTTCGAAGAGCTATTAACTGAAAGCTCACAATAACTATATAACAGGAAGCTCGAGAGGGCCACATATCGGGATGCTCATGAGAGCTAATAACGGGATGTTCTTTTGAGCTGTGGTGCGTTTGCAATATATGCAGGACCACAACCAATCCGGGAACCCTATATCCATCGAATTTTATTTATTCAAATGAGACTTAATACTTGTCGGACATTAATGGATATGTGATCAATTTCATATATATAGCATTTATATAATTCACATATACAACATTCAATTCAAACATATAAATATACACAAATTAGTTACACGAACTTACCTTGACAAATGTTCGTGAATTGTAATCTACTAATCTGATACTTTTCTTTTTCTCGATTTAATTCGTATTTGGTCTATCCAAATCGATACGAGTAAATTTAGACCAATTTAATACAATTCACGTCTTAGGTAAAATTACCATTTTAACCCTGTACTTTTGATTAATACAATTTCATCCCTAGGCTCGAAAAATTAAATTCATGCAATTTAATCCTTATACCAAGCCTAGCCAATTTTTACATGTAACATTCGCAGCCCATGTATTTCATAAAATTCAAAAAAATTTCATGAATTTTACAACTTTTTAATTTAGTCCCTAAATCACAATTTCACAAAAATTCTCTTTACTCAACAACCTTTCATTTTCTACCATAAAACTTCATAATTCATGCATACTCATCCATGGAAAAACCCTAATACTTTGATAAATTTACAAATTAATCCCCGAGATAGCTAAATTAAGCTTTTATGACCTTGGAAACATAAAAATAATTAAAAACGTGACTTGAATACTCACCTAATTGAGCCAAAATAATTCACTTGAACTTAAGTTTCTATAACTGGGGTTTTCATCTTTTTAATTTAGGAAAGATGAGAATATGATGATATTTTTCTTTATTTTATTATTTATCATCTTTTTATCTCTTACTTTCCAATTTAGTCATTTTCTTTATTTAATTTTCCATGGATGAATCATCATACTTATCTACTAACTCCTCTTAATGGTATATTTTCCATATAAGGACCTCAAATTTTGAATTCCATAGCTATTTGATACTTATAGCTAGTAGAACTCAACTTTTGCATTTCATGCAATTTGATCCTTTTATCAATTAAACATGTAAGCGGTAATTTTTTTCTTAACAAAATTTTTATATAATGTTTCTATCATACGGTAGACCATAAAATAATTTTAAAATAATTTTTCTTACGGACTCGAATTTGTGGTCCCGAAACCACTATTTTGATTTCACTGAAAACGGGTTGTTCCATGTTCAATGGTTAAGCTTTTGTATACCCTTTGGTTTTATGTTTGAGTCTCTGTACAAACAATAAGGAAATATTTTTGTTATTAATCTGTTAGAGTAGTTAGTTTTTATTTTGAAAGTTAATCGAGTATTTTTTTTACATTTCTTTCATCATTCTTCCTCTCTTCTTTCTTTTTTTTTCTCATTATTTTCTTTTCTTTTTTCTTTATTCTTTTATTGCGTTCCTTGTGTGTTGCCATATCTTGCTACTGTTACGATAGGAAAAATCCATATTCTATTGTCTTTGCTTGTCAAATTAATTGTGTAAGTTAATGAGAATGTTTTTCGGTATTTGTAGTTCATTTTGTCGAAGTAAGTTTACTTGATTGCTTGAATTTGTTGGTTTAAGTTTCAATTGGTTTCTTTTAGGCAAGGATCGTGACGGCATCGTCCCTCCATCGAGTTAATTTCGCATATTACTGTTCGTACGAGGGTGAGCGTGTGGGCCAAAGTACTAAAAATTTTCCTAAGGCCATAAGCGTCGTTCGAATCAAACGTAGGCCTTCCATAGGGTTTGTATGCTCTGAATTAGACTGTATAAATTAATATCCAATATTATAATGTTGAATAATCAATTATCTATACGTGTAATTAATGTGATAACTGTTAAATGATAATAATTTGTATTATCTGACTATGACTTATATGTGAATAATTGTATGTGCATCATTGATATCTGTAAATTGTATCTGTATTGAGTGGGAATGATATAAAAATGAAGTGTTGGCAATTTTATGGTCTGCTGTAACACTCCAAACCCGGCCTAGACATTATGGCCGAATCTAACGATGTCACATGGTAGTGCTTTTTAAAAAAATATGTCGTCGCTAAATCCCATTTTCTATTTAACCATTTTTTTTCATTTTCTTATGTTAATTTCAAACTGTGTCATTCGTTTCCAAAACATTATTCATTTATAAATCGTTATTCAATTTCAAAATATTTTTTTTATTTTTATTGCGGAAGCTTTTAAACAGTTTGTTTATTCGTGGTACTTTTGATAAAACATTAATTTCAATTGAAAATCCAAGTTTTACCTAACACTAGTAGATTTAAATCATAAAACCGTATAAAGTCCAAATTTTAAACCAAAATTCGTAAAGGCCATAATTACAGCAAAATACTCTCAAATAAAAGTAAAATCATAAATAGGTAATAAATAGTGTAAAAGAAGTCGTGTGGCCACCACTGAGTCCTCTGCCGCACCGATCCGCCTATATCTGAGGATTACCTGTACTGATTAAACAGAATGGGTGAGTTTACGTAAACTCAGTGTGTAATCCCCATACAAATGTACAGACAGTAAACAGATAATCACAGTCTGGGCTTAAGCTCTTTTCAGTATCAGTATTAGTCCAGTTTGGGCCTTAGCCCATCTCAGTACAAAAATAGTAATGAAGTAGAACTTTAGCCCATCACAGTATCAGTAGCGGTAATAGATATGCAGTCACAAAAATCCTACCCATCCAGACTCTACACACCATCTCTGTCCAATCCTACACTCCATTTGAGGATATAATCAACCCACCCATCACTACGCTCTAAGTAGTACCGAATGCGGCACTAGACAGTAGTTTGAAGCAGAGCTGCCAGTAAATTAGGCTCGAGGCCTTTCAGTACACTTCCTCTGAACATTATAATCTCCCAACCCAATGTAATGCAATATACAGATATAACATGCTATAACATAATATCATGCATGTAAACAGGGCATATAGTATCAAATCAGTGGGACATCATCAAGCTTAGTCATATCAGTCATACAATCATTTCAATCAATTAGAGGTCTAGGTAAACTTACCGACCCTACAATAGGTTCACAGTTGACTTGGGCGACCCGTGCAACCTTATCAGTCAAACAGTGAAAATGGGCCTACAAGCCCATGATGTTTGCCGTGTGGCCCACATGACCCAAATTCGCCTTGGCCTCGTGATCCATTTTAATGTAATCCGTGCTAGTTAATTATTCATATGTGTTTCCACAATTTACTTATATGATCCTTCAAAGTTGTCTACTTGAGTAACTATTACTAAATTATTTGTATCTTAAGCTACAAAATTCCAAATTAAGATCCACAATTTTTTTCTGAAACCAGACTCAAATATCTTCTTACCATAAAATTTTTAAAATTATTAGTTTAGTCAATAAGTACAGTGAATGATATTCTCATTTATTTCTCTTGAAAGTAGACTCATTCAAGACTTTAAACATATAAATTATAACACATAATTATTTTTATACAATTTTTAATAATTTTCCAAAGTTAGGACATGGGATTCCAAAATCATTCTGACCATATCTCACTAAAATTCAAATATCTCATAATGGGAAATTCTTTTGCTTATTTCGTTTCTTCTATGAGAAACTAGACTAAAATATATTTAATTCCATATTTTTTTCATTCTCTAATTTGATTTTCAAAATTTATGGTGATTTTTCAAAGTTAGCCTACTACTGCTGTCCAAACAGCAAGCAATTTCGACTTTTCGCCGAATCCCTTATTTTTGTGTTTCGAGTATACACCTAGTTTTGTTTGATGCTAAAACAGTCCTCGAACAGTCCAAAGCCTATAATTGAACAAGTAACACCATAATCAGTCTTACCTTGTGATTAATCAAAATCCCAAAACCAAAATACTTACCCATAAAACGATGAACACTTATCGCAAAACTTCAAATCGGTACATTTACGAAAATCACGATGAGTGCCTTAATCTTCGCGAAATGCTACTGCCAACACCCCGGAATTAGACTATTGAACACAAAATAATATCTTAAAATGATACCCAACAACTTACTGAATTTGCACAAGTGCTGCTTAACGCTATGAAATCAAGATGAAAGAATGGTTTAAGGGGAACAAGAGAATTTTGGTAGTAGAGGAAAGAAAAGAAACGATAATTGAGTAAGAAGAAAAGAAGAAGAAAATTTCTGTAGAGATGGGGGAGAGAAAATGTGAGAAAGATGGAGAGAAAAACGACTCTCTTTTTTCGAAAAAGGAAAAAGTGATCAGATTTTGGATATTCTCCCCTATAATCCCCTAATTCACTCCTAAATCACTCCCTCACTTCCCACTACACATCCACCACTCAAAAACCCAGTTTAGCACAACTCTTGCCGAAATTAGGAGCAAAAATACAACATTTGTCGTCCTAAAGATTCGAACCCATGACCTCATTCACACCAACACTCCACTTATCCACCAAACCAGCAGGCCCATTCTGTTAATTATTTTCCAACTTTTACTTAAAAGCCTACTGACCAAAGATTATTCATAAAAATACCAAAATTTGCCCAAGTCCTGACTTGAACTTGGGACCTCCCAAACACTCCCAGAACACATAACCACTAAAGCTGACAAATATTTGTGTCACATATTCACAATACCCAAAATTAAAATTTTGGGGCATTACATTTGCCGAATCAAGTGGCTGAGCCATAATTTGTATCTGATTCTAGCGATTTATACCATACTATTTTAACAGACAGTCTGTAATTATTCTGAAATGTGCCATACCGACACTAATTGGAGTGTAAGGTTGGATTGGTACTTGATACCCTATACAGTGTGTTGGGATGGTCGGGATGGAGTGTAGCAAGTGAGGGTAGAAAATTACATTTGATTATGTTCTGTATCCATGTCTGATCTATTCCGTATTTTTATCTAAGCTATATGAATATATTGAGTACCATCTGTTTCTGATACTGTATCTGCAGTGTGGGGAATCGCTGCTACATTTATATTGTTAATTTGTTTTTATACATGCTACACACATTAAGTTATAAGCTCATTCCTATTGTTGCCTAAATTTCAGGTAATCCACAGAATTAGAAGGCTTGGCGTGTTAACTCAGATATTATATGTTAGTTTAAATGGCTAATTGCTTTCTATATGATAATTTTTAAATTACTTAAATGTTACTTTTCTCTTAAACGCTTTGATGTAACATTCAGACTTGGTCTTAACGTCTAGATCGGACATGGGGTGTTACATATAAGTTTGCCTTTATTTTTTTATTGGACTTTTTTATAACGATAATATTTATATAAGAGTTTTAAATTTTTAAAAATTAAGTGTAGCTTTTAATCTCATGTTGTTATTTAAAAGAGTAAGTAATCTCACATTGTCTAGGAACAATGTGTAAATGGATTATAAGTGTTGAGAAAAAAGTAGACAGTTACCTGGGTAGTTAGGCTCAGTTAGTATAAGTTAGTTTGTTAGTCAGTTCGCAAGTAATATATAAAAACTAATGAGTTTATAATTAAAGAGAGACTAACAGTTTTCCTACTGAATGTACTATTTTTTTCCATTCATCAATAAATTATTGATCAGTTTTTCAACATGGTATCAGAACTCTTGTGATCGTTGTCTTTTTGATTGTTTACAATTGTTATTTTTTTGATCATTCACTGTTGTTCAGTACTATTTCTAGTCATTCTAGTTTGTTCAGTATTGTTGGTTGGTCTTGTTTTGTTTTGGGTTCTATAGGTTGATAGACAAGCCCATTTTCTGTTGGTTTTTACTAGCCCAAATACAATTGTTAGGCAAAGTTTAGTTGTTAATCTAGGGCTTTTTTCACTTGTGGTGTTTCTTCTTGTTCTTGCCTGTTGACTTTTTTGTTTTTAACATCGGAGTTTTCTAATCATTGTGACTTCTTCTGAATCGGTTATTGATTTTAATCATCCTCTTTACCTGCATCTATCTGATACTCCAGGTACCTTGTTGGTGTCTCACCAATTGCTTGGAGTTAAAAATTATAATGTTTGGAGCCGAACCATGAAAATTGTGTTGTTGGCCAAAAATAAATTGGTGTTTGTTATTCTAAGGATTTATTACCAGATGAGATGGGCTATCAATGGGAGCGATGTAATGCCATTGTCTTGTTTTAGATTTTGAATGTAGTTAGCAGAGAGCTCTCGGTAGTGATTGTTTTTGCATCTAGCACAGCAGCGGTATGGAACGATCTTGCTGAATAGTTCCATAAAGTTGATGGTTCTAGAATTTATTTTTTGCATCATGAAATCACCTCGCATCTTCAAGGTATTACTTCCATCTCTGTGTATTTTACTAGGTTGCGACTGTTTTAGGATGAATACGATACTCTTGTGCCCTTTTCTTCATGTGGATGTGTTCAGTCAAGATAGAATATTAAGCATGCTTTGCAGTAGTGTCTATTCCAATTTCTAATGGGATTGAATGAAACAGATAATTCGGTGCGTAGTCAAATCTTGTTAATAAACCTATTACCATCTGTCAATCAAGCGTACTCTATGCTTGTGCAAGAAAAATCACAAATACAACATAGCTCTAGTATTGTTGGGTCTGATCCAGTCTCTTTTCACCCAGCACACATGGTACAAAAGAAATACTTTACTGAAACCTATGATCATTGCAAGATTAAAGGGCATAAAAGGGAAAGTTGTTATAGGATAATTGGTTACCTTGCAGATTTTAAGTTCACTAAGAAGAAGGCAACCAATGTTTCTGGATCCGTAGTGAACAATGTTTATGTTAACGATCCTGTAAGTGGCAATGAAATGACTAGTGATGTTGGTTTGTCTAGTCTACAAGCACCTGTGTTTACCCAGGCACAGTATCAACAAATCTTGAGTTTGTTGAACAATGAGGCTATAGTTAAAGTTGCTGCAAGCCTAGCAGGTATGGTTGGTGTAGGTCAAAATTAGATTATGGATACTGGAGCTACTGACCACATGCTTTCTGATTTCCAATCCTTAGAATCTCTTGTTGCATGTGCATCGCATTCACCCTGTGTTCGACTCACAAATGGCTTTTATGTTTCAATTACTCATGTTGGCACCTGTACTGTTCAACCAGATTTTCAGCTTACTAAAGTTCTCTATGTTCTAAATTTCCATTATAACATTCTTTCCATTTCTAAACTTACTAATGATCTCAATTGTTTTGTTTCATTTTATCCTTATTTTTTCCTCATATAGGATCTTTCAAGTGGAAATATTAAGGGAATTGGTAGGGAGCGGGGTGGTCTTTACATCCTAGAACCTTCTCGACAGACTGGTGTAGCTGTGACTCAGTCTGTTGCATCCGTTACATCCGCTGAACCACCATTTCATTGGCATGCTAGACTTGGCCACGCTTTTGGTTCAAGATTGAATAAGGTGTTTAATCTTCCCTGCACAGTTTCGAATAGTGATAGCATACAACAATGTCTTGTGTGTCCTCTTGCTAAACAAACTAGACTTCCATTTCCAATAAGTACATCTCGTGTCAATACTATTTTTCTCTTATTCATATAGATTTATGGGGGCCCTATCGAGTTTCTACTCATAGTGGCCATAGGTATTTATTAACCATTGCTGATGATTACTCAAGAATGACATGGGTGTATTTGTTATGATATAAAAGTGATGCTCTTGTATATCTCAAACAGTTTTTTGCCTTGGTTAAGAATCAATTTTACACTAGCATCAAATTTGTTCGTAGTGATAATGGGTATGAATTTTTTAAAATTGAGTGTAACGAATTTTTTACTATGTTAGGTGTTGTACATCAAAGCCCGTGTATTCACACTCTTCAGCAAAATGGAGTTGCTGAGCGTAAACATAGACATTTGCTTGACGTTGCTAGGTCTCTCAAATTTAAGTCTCATATGCCTAGTAAATTTTGGGGTGAGTGTGTATTAACTGCATGTTTTTTGATAAATCGACTATCTACTCCTCTCTTGCATTGGAAGAGTCCTTTTGAACTTTTATATCGTAAACCTCCTGATCTTTCTCTTTTAAAAGTGTTTGGATGTATTTGTTATGCTACCACACCCAATTATCATGATAAATTTTCTCTTAAGGCTATTCTTTCTGTGTTTATGGGATATTCTATTATTCAGAAAAGTTAATTGTTATTCAATCTTGAAACCAAAAATTTCTTTGTTAATCTTGATGTTGTATTTCATGATACCGTGTTTCCTTTTCCCTTTCCTACAAAACATTTTTTATTTTTTCCTACAGCTGATAGCTCTACTTTTTTTAATCTGGAGCTTTTGTCTTCCATTCCTATCATTTCTCCATCACCTATTTTGCCAACACTTTCTTCTTCCCAAACTTTACCTACTAATACTGAACCAATTTCTCTCCTGTTAAACCCCTTACGACGCACCACACAGTTTATCAGGCCACTTGCCTCGATGAGAGATTACATCTGTTCCAACCAATCTTCTGCTTCCCTTGCTACAGGTTCATATCTTATTTATCATGTTTATTCCTCGTTGCAGTTACCTATTCACACACAATTGTTTGTATTCTATATTTCTTCACTGACTGAACCCCAAACATATGCTGACACCATCTCAGATGCAAGATGGGTCGATGTTATGCAACAAAAAATTTGAGCTTTGACAGACAATGGTACGTGGGAGGTCATTTCTTTACCTGCTGGTGCTATTCCTATTAGGTGCAAATGGGTTTATAAGATCAAGTATAACTCTGATAGCTCTGTTGAACGATTTAAAGCCTGAGTGGTAGGGAAAGGGTACAATCAGCAGGCTGGTATTAATTTTCAGAAGACTTTTTCCCCTGTGGTTAAGCATGTCATTGTTCGACCTATTGTTAGTATAGCTACCATGCATGACTGGCCCATTTTCCAAAAGGATGTTTACAATGCCTTCTTGTAAGGAGATTTGTGTAAAAAGGTTTATATGGACATTCCAGACGGTTTTCACACACAGGGGGAGCACAAGGTGTGTCTTGTGCTCAAATCATTGTACGGTTTGAAACAAGCTTCTCGACAATGGAATTTAAAACTTACTGAGGCATTGTTGCAATGAGGTTACACACAGAGCAAATATGACTATTCATTGTTTTCCAAAAGACAATGGGGTAACATAGTTATCCTACTTGTCTATGTTAATGATCTACCAATCACAGGAAGTGATATTGGTATGATAAATGAGCTTAAAAAAATCCTGCACTAAATTTTAAGATGAAAGACTTGGGTGCATTGAAGTATTTTCTTGGAATAGAGGTTATAAGATCAAGTGAAGGGTTGAATCAAAGGAAGTTTGGAGTTGATAGCTGATGTGGGGTTAAGAGAAGTGAAACCAGCAAGTACGCCTCTTGAACAAAATTAGAAACTCAATTCAATTGAGTATGATGAGTTTATACAAATGAGGGCTGATGGCGATGAATTGATTACTGATGTTGCAGTATATCAATGACTTCTGGGAAGGTTGCTATACTTGACCAATACAAGACCAGACTTAATGTTTGCAGTTCAACACTTAAGCCAGTTCATGCACAAACCAAAAAAAATATCATTTGGAGGCTGCTTTTCAGGTGGTTCGATATATAAAAAAAATCCTGGTCAAAGTATCTTATTGGCTGCATTTAGTAAACCACAACTTATTGCATTTTGTGATTCCGATTAGGCTTCATGTCCCATGTCCAGACGATCCATCACTGGTTTTTATGTTAAGCTTGAAGATTCTCTCGTTTCATGGAAATAAAAAAAAACAAACTACTGTTTCTCGATCGTTAGTAGAGGCTGAATATAGAAGCATGGCAGCAGTAGTAGCAGAGGTTATTTGGTTGGATGGCTTGTTGAAAGAGGTCAGTCTTAGTCAACTTGATAAGTCTTTACTTTTTTCAGATAGCGAGGTAGCACTACAAATTGCAGCAAACCTTGTTTTTCATGAATGCACTAAACATATAGAAACTGATTGTCATTTTGTACAAGATAAAATTGGAGAAGGTTTGATTAAAATGCAACATATTGGTACAACTGAACATCTTGCAGATTTGATGACTAAAGCTCTTGGAATCAAGCAGCATGAATATTTGGTGTCCAAGTTGGGGGTTAAAGATTTGTTTCACCCCTCAACTTGAAGGGGGGTGTTGAGAAGAAAGTAGACAGTTAACTGGGTAGTTAGACTCAGTTAGTATAAGTTAGTTTGTTAGTCAGTTAGCAGGTAATATATAAAAACTAATGAGTTTATAATTAAAAAGAGACTGGTAGTTTTCTTACTGAATGTACTGTTTGTTTTTTTTCCATTCATCAATAAATTCATGATCAATTTTTTAACAATAAATTTTTATAAAATTGACCTAGTTTCATAATTTTCACAAAAAATGCCTAATCCTATAATTTTTTTTTAAAAAAAAGATGACATTTTTTTAGCAATTTAGTTGGTTTTTACAATGCCAAATTTTCTTCTCTATTTGAAAAAATTATGATAATAAATATGTTTTTGTTGCAAGTTTTTTGGTGATTAATGATAACTTTCAAGTCTTTACACCATTACAATTATTTCTAGAATTGTTTTCAACAGTATTGAATGCCATAGTAATTAAAAGTAAATAATTTTAAAGATCTAAAAAGTATTGCAATAGATTAAAGAAATACAAATTAAGAAAAATAAATATGATTTTTTATTCAGTCAAAAGCAATGTTAATGACTTAAAGCTTCACAATAAAATTATGCTATGCCAATTCTAACTTTAAATGAATTTCATTCATTACTTCCAATTGCTTTAAATCTATCTTTGGAAAAAGCAATATGTTTGGTCAAATAGCAGGGTGAATGAAACCCAAATTCGCTACTTTCAACCAAACAATCGTTTAGGGTAAGTAATTAACAGCAAATTAGATAATTGAATCGGTTGAATCGGTAATAGAAAATAAAATAAATTGTTAAAAATAAAAAAAAAATCAATAATAGAAACAAAAATGTAACGATTCATCCGTTTATTAAAATTTCGTCTCTTTTATAAATTTTTGTTTTTATTTAACAATTGTTGAATCATACCGATTAAACTAAAATGCAATAGCGATTCGGCCACTTTAGAACATTGATATTGAATTATAAAACCTTCTTTCATCGATTCTTATAAAGAGTATTAGGCATGCTCATTTAAGATATTTTGATAATTTGATATCCTTGAAATTAAATTTTGTAAAATAAGAGACGGTATTACTGAAATCAGGTCTATTCGAATAAAGAGATTGAATTGTTCACCGAGCGAAATTTTTAAAACTGATTAAAAACTCTAAAATTAAGGTGAAAATCGACAATTGAACTACTTAAACTAATTTATAATTTTTATTAATTATTAATTAATTAATTAATTATTAGACTAATAATCAAATCAATTATACTGAAAACTGATAATTTAACTGATTCAACGAATGTGATTATCATTATAATTGGTTCATTTTCTAGTACCTCTCACAAGATTCAATATTTTAGTGGTAATTATCTCTCCTGTATTTGGTGAATCCCACTTGTAAGTTGTACCTAATGTTAGTAACACATTATCATTAAATAAAAAGTTGGTTTTGGATAATGTGTGTGAATGGATAGGAGTGCTTTAATTGGATTAGAGATAGAATTAGCCTAATGACAACATGAAATAGCTAGTTGCCATAGCCTTTAATCTTGCCAAGTTATGTAAAAACTTGTACTTATCCAGGACAAGTTGAAATTCCTAGGTATTCACTTTAAATTTAATAATATTTAACATCATACAATTATATAAAATAAATACAAAATAAAATAAAATTTAGGTTGCGTTTGTTTCATTGAAAATATTTTCATCAAAATGATTTCTAAAAAATGGATTGACTCTTTAAAAAAATTTGATATTCTTTCCTGAAATCATTGTTTAAATGTTGTTCTTAATGAAACAAAATATATTTGTTACTTGAAATTTGAAATTTATTTTATAATAATCAATATCATATATACAATGTGATTTGAATCAAACCGAATTGACTGGTCGGACCGGGAACTGACTAGATTAGGAACCGATATGAACCGGCTAAAAAACTAGTTGAATCAACAATTGAACCAGTGGTCGAATCGGTTGAATAAAAGTTTTTACTTTTTTATAAATTTTTAATTGGACCGATGAATCGATGGCCTGATTGGTTCAACTTAAAATAAAAAACATTGCATATATAAACTTAATAATAATCAAAGCCTAATTAAAACTTAATTTAGATTACATATATGAGTGTATAGTGGCACATTAGAGTTGGGATAAATAAAGCTAAACATGATTTAAACAAATACTCATATTCATGGGCATAGCCAGGGGGTTGGCAGGGGCCCCGACCCCCCTAAAATAGAAAATTTTCCATTTAGGCCCCTTTAAAATTTATAAAAAATTAAATTAATAAAGGTAAAATTACATTTTGACCTCCTAAAAATGATAAAAGTTTGATATAATCTTTTAAAAATTATAAAGATATAGATATTAAAATGGTGAAATTGTATTTTTCATATCGTAAAAATATACAATTTAATTTCGGCCACCCTAAAAAAAATTTCTGACTTTGTCTCTGCTCATATTTATATAATTAAAATATTTATATTATATACTATAAAACATTTATTATTAAATATTTATAAATTGTCATATAAATTTATTGTTAAAAAGTTAATAATAAATTATATTAATAGAATATTTTTTTTAAAGGTTATATTATTGAATATAAATAATTAAATATATATGTTTAATAATATTGAGCATTGTAATGTTTGATATTAATATTATAAATTTTTAAATATTTTTAAAATTTATGATAAAAACTATTATTATAATATTAGACCTGACTTAAATTAATTTTTATATAAAAATAAAATTACTCATAAATGGACTCTTTTCTAAAAAATGATTTATACTTTTCAAATTAGTAAGTCAATTTAGAAGAAAATGGATTTATTTTCCATTGATCAAGTTGTTTTCCATAAAAAAATACAAAAAAATATAAAAAACATTTATAAATTATTTTCTGTTAAACAAACACACCCTTAAAACAACAATAGAAATACAACATTATGTAGTCAGGGGCTCTATCCCTCAAAATGGTAAAATTTCATTTAATTATTTTTAATGCAATAATAAAATTATATTTTGGTCACCAAATGATAAATTTTGAGTTTAATCTCTTTAAAAATTTTAAAATAATAAGTAAATATAATGATAAATTGTACTTTAATCTTTTAAAAATTTATAAATCAATTTTAGCCCCTAAATTAAAATGTTGGTTATGTCACTACCTCTAGTATAGAGATGTTTCTAGCTCGGGTCAAGCTGGGTCTAGGTATGATAATAACATACTTCATGCTTGCCTCAACCTAGTTCGACTCGAAATATAGCTTAAAATTTTCCTCAAGTCTGTCCATATTTGTAAATGGTTAACCCAAGCTCATTTTAAGCCCGACCATATGATTTTTTTAAACTTTTAATATATATATATTTAATCTGATTTAATATTTAATAATTTTATATAAATTTTAATTATTTTTATATATAGTCATCTTAATTTTTTAATGTTTACATTAAAATACTATTATAAAATACTAAAGATTTAATTTTTATGTGTTATAAATTATATAATATTTAAAAATAACATAATATAAAACATTACAAACTTAAAAAATGAGTTGGGCCAGGCTCGAGCCCTAAACATTCAAGGCTCGACTCATGAATAAGTCTACTCTAATATGGTTATATTTTTCATTTTTTGGTAAGGTTTAAATAGATTAATAGTAGGGTTGAGAAAAAAATTGAAAAATGATCTGAACCATGATGTTTTAATGATTTTCTATTTACAAATTAAAAGATCGTGATTAACTCAACCAAGTTGATTTCTATTTTTTAATTTATTTAAAATTATTTTTGACTTTTCATGATATAAAATTAATTATATTATATTTAAAATAGTGAAAATAAATTTAAAATACTATATAAAAAATTATAATAGAAGGACTAAATCCCAAAAAAGGCATAGAACAGGGATCTTCTTCAGAATTTGACCTAGCTTTCATAAACAAAAAGAAAAAAATGGAATTGGGACCCACACGTAATCCATGGGTAGCCCGTAAACCCGTCCGTCTTGCCATTTGGTCATTTAGTAAACCCACCTGAAACCATCGAGTTTTCTCGCTCGGCAAAATCACATTGAAGTTGGAAATTTTGCTTCAAATTCACATTCCATCTGCTCTAATCAAGTGAAAGAGGGTGACAGAGATGGCATCTGGTTGGGGAATCAACGGCACCAAGGGCAGGTGCTACGATTTCTGGGTCGACTTCAGCGAGTGTATGTCCCGTTGCAGAGAGCCCAAGGACTGTGCTCTCCTCCGTGAAGACTATCTCGAGTGTCTCCACCATTCCAAGGAGGTAAGATTTCTGCATTTCAAATCCCCCCCCAATATCCTAATTCTTTTTGTCCAATTAGTTTTCTTAACCATATTTCAACTGTAATTTATGAGAAAATTTCCTTGAATTTGATGCTTTGTTAATTATTGCCAATCATCCTTAAGGCTTCAAAGTGGGCTGGGATCGGCCTCAATTAGTTTATTTGAGAATCATTTGCAATTGAATAATGTTATATTGTTTTGTTTCAATCATAATTCTGAATCCAAGATACTGCTGGTTGTAGCGTGTTTAGATTCTGGCATTCCCTTATTTCAGAAAAGGGTGAGTTGGATCAATGTAGATGAGCCTAGTGTTAATTATGAATCATTAATAGTTTGAGCGCCGGCCTTGTTAATGTCTTAGTTCTTCAGTTCATACTGATTTATGATCCAGTTATAGATAACTTCTATAGGTGCGAGTGCCAGATACAGGTATCTGTCCTAGAGAAATATGTTCAATTTTCTAAAATTTGGAGGGTCATATCCCCATATTCGTGTCCAGATACGTTTCATGATACATTTTGGACACAAGTATCAAACATAAGCACTTCAAGAAAAGTGAAGGAGTTGGAGCAAGCTTTGAATAGTTTGGGAGATCATTTACCCTTAGTGAGTTACTTTAAACTTTCCATGGTATTGGGTATACCGACTCATTTTTCCTCTTCCAATGTAGTGTAGATGTATGAGGCTAGTTTCAAGACATCTCTACACTGGCACGCTTTTCGTTTCTGAGTTCATCAGATTCGTAGATTAGTTTTTGCAATCAAGGTTGGATAATGTGGTTTTTTTTTTTTCACAATTCCCTTCCTTTTTTTACCTTATTCATTATAAAAGGGCAATATGCCATATTTGTTTCAATGTAATTCAGTTTTCAAGAAGAGAAAGTGTAGCGTCAACTTAAAAGCGAGGGAAAAAAGGGAAGATATGATGTTATATCTCGGGTTTTGCTTATGTATAGATGTGTTATACCCCCACCTGTGTTAGGACACGTGGCAAGTTTAGAGGACACCTGAATAATAAACCTGCCACCAACAAGCCGGTAGGTCACCTTGTGAAATCATCCTCCTTAGAAGACTACCAACTGGACAACAGATGACCTGGTCTTCATTGTTAACATGAAGTTGTTAGGTCACCACACATCACGTATCAATAATATGCTTTACTTGTAATTCAACTCGTATAAACTCATAAGATATCCATGCCACGGTATCTTTAGGGGCCTTCAAGAAGGATTCTTGAATACCATCTTTACGTTCCTTTCTTGAGTTGCTACTACATTTATGTTGTTGCAAATTGATAAACAATGTTTCTTGGACTCATATGTTAGTGTCAGATATAGGTGTATGTGTTAAACATGGGTATGCTTAATTTTTTCTAAGTTCTTCCTTGTATTGACGTTTGATATCTTGGTCCTCATGTCTGGATACAAATCAAGTATGGGTACTTCGAGGAAAAAAGAAGAATTGGAACAATACATGCTTTTCTGCCCATGTTGCTATTAGTATCCTGCTAACTTAGTATGTAGTTCAAAAGGCATTAGAGCTACAAACCTGATATCTCAATCAATATGGCTGACTTTGAGGCAGCGGTCTGGAATTTGTGATGTTTTAGTAGTTTTGTAGTGGCAGCCAGTTTGCATAGACAATCATGTTGCCTTCTATCATTCTCTTCTCCGAAAACTTTGTTAGATGCGAGCTTCAGTTACATGGCACATCGTATATTGGATTTAGATCAATTTTGTTTTTCGTTCCACAATCTTTGGTGCATCGAAATCAATTTGTGATCAATCTTGAAACTATTGCAGTTTCAACGAAGAAACCGAATTTATAAGGAGGAGCAACGTAAACTAAGAGCTGCAGCACGAAAGGACAAGGAAGGCGAAGCTGGTGTTCACCATCATGGATAGTGAGAATTTGTTGATCCTTCTAAATTCCCAAGAATAATAGAATGGCATGGAAGTTGTTTCATCTTTTATTGGGATTGATCTTCCAAACTTTTTTCCTTCTTACTTTGGGTTTCTCTTTCCTTGAAATGAAATCTTGTTGTTTTGAGCCTATGCCAAGAGGCATTAATTAATCTTTGCTAGCATCAATGATTTGGGAATTTGTTGTGTCCATTGAACTCTCTTATAATATTGCAGATGTTTTGGATGTTAAAAGAAAATTACGATCAACACAATATGCTTTTCTTAAGGGGATAATCATTAAAAAGCAATGGAAGTTGTGTAAGGAACATGAAGAATACAAACATACATGCAAGGACAAGATTTAATGATGCCAAACCAAACTTGTCTTGTGACGTCTTCCAATCTCTCAACCTTTGAAATTGACTTGACTTTGCTCTATAAAAACTTCAACATATTTATACTCCTTATAATGTTTTAGTTCTTTTTTTCTCGTAATTATACTAAATGTTAGTAAAGCACGTCACTTGCAATTACCAAACTGATTTAATTTCTTTTATGTTTTTGTGTTTTGTATAAAAAATAAAAATACGCTTAAAAAATGTTTTCTCCAATTTAGAAATAAATCTAAATTTGGTTGCAGATTGAATTCTGATTCGATTGGTATTAATATTATTATCTCTGTAGGAGGAGTTGCTGAAATACATTTATTCTTCCATTAAAGGGTAGAGTTGGAAAGAGATATGGATAGTTTAATTAAAAAGAAATAAAATTTGATTTTCATAGTATATAATAAATAAAAATTAGTTTAATTAAAATAATTGTTAACTTATGAATCAAAAATCGATCAGCCTAACCACTTATACGAGTGGAATCAATTTCTTTTTCTTTTCACAATGTCGAAACCATTTTTTGAAAACAAAAAATTTTGTTGTCGACTTAAAAAACAAAAATTGGAGTCGTCACCAATCATTTATTAAGGTGTGATCGGCGCACCTTAAAAATAATTTTGGTCTGCGAAATTTGAGAAAACAAGTTCGGGAGTCAGTTACGCACGAGGAAGGATTAGCACCCTCGTAACGCCCAAAATTGATACCAAATTGATTTTATTTATGCCTTGGTGTCGAAAACTTGAAAAGATTTTAAAAGGAAACTTTTTTTTTATTTCATGAATGAGTTAAAATGATAAGACATTCTTATTTCAAATAAATAAAACACCACACCCAGTGAGTTAGGGCACAATGTTTTTAAATCCTCAAAATACCCGAATATTGCCTTTTGCTTTTGAAAATTCTTATTTCGAGAAGAAAATGTCATGACCAGTAAGTTAGGACCCAACATTTTTGAATTCCCGAGAATAAGCTTTTATTTAAAATTTGCGAATTTATTGCAAAACAAATACTTGGCTTTCTAAATTCATCGAAAAATAACCGCAATCCAGTAAGTTAGGACACGATCTTTCTCAAGAATCATGAATGCCAAATATCTCGAAAATTTATGAAATATCATGATTTTAATACTTTAATGAAACCAAAATATATTTCCCAAAAGGTAAGTTAAAAGTTAATGTATAATATGAAACAAAAACCTAAATTTAAAGCACATATGAATATACATTTACAAAATATACACATGAGTAAAATATACAAATAAATTTGCAAACATGTGTGCATGTATTTTTTCAAAAAAAACATATAAGTATACATGTGAGAGAAAAGGAATGAAATATATAAACAAAAACCTTGTAATAATTTATAAAAAAATTATGTACTTATGTACATGAAAATTATGAAAATAAGATTTTTAAAAAATATATGTATATGTATATATATTTACAAAAAAAATGTATAAGTATATATATAAAATATAAAGTATATAAAATTTAAAAAAATATAAAAAACGTATGGATAAAAGATATGCATATGTACATATAAAATAGAAATATACGAATATATACGTATTTACAGAAAAAAATAATTTGAAAACAAAAGTATGTATATATAAAGAACGTTTGTATGTACAAAAATATATATTTAAAATCTTTTAA
Source organism: Gossypium hirsutum (assembly GCF_007990345.1). Taxonomy (NCBI): domain Eukaryota; kingdom Viridiplantae; phylum Streptophyta; class Magnoliopsida; order Malvales; family Malvaceae; genus Gossypium; species Gossypium hirsutum. The sequence goes on from NC_053444.1 coordinate 5,228,056, forward strand.
AAATATATGTATGTGTATTATCTAAAACATGCGTGTATATGTATAATAATAATAATAATAATAATAAAAGGTTAAATTGAGCTAAAAAGGGAAAAAAACTAAATTCGAAGTAAATCTGAAAATAGGACCACATTGAATGCGTGCGCAAGAGTGGAGGACCAAAAGGGAAATTATTCCCTCCCTCCAAAAACTCTGCACAGCAGTGGGCTAAATTGAAAAACAAATAAAAATTGTGGCTCAATTTAAAAAGAAACAAAGCATGTTTAATTGCAACGCGCCACGAATAGGAGGGACTCAATGCGCAATTTACCCTTTAAAGCCAAACGCGCAGATCCTCCCCTTTGGGTCGGGTCACCACGCGGGTCAAGGCTTGGATAAAATGGCGCCGTTTTGAGGTTTCAATAAAACCCAACTTTTCCTTTTAAAAATTTCATAACCCATTTTAAAACAAAAAGAATGCTGCACCCCTCCTCCTTTTTTGTTCTCTGCTAGGGTTTTACACCCAAGCAGCCGCGCCGCCGTTCCACCGTGCGCCACAGCTCCGATCGCTACGGAGGTGGTGTCGATCGACGCTTTCGGCCAGAGAGGGGTAAGCTTCCCTTCTTCTTTTCTTATTTGTTGCGCTTGTGTCCCTCTTTTTCGCAGGTTTGGTGACCGTAAAGTGCGCGCGACGAGCGCGGAGCGACAAGCGCGGCGTGTGGGCGTTGTTGCGGCGTGCGTGTGGGAGCTGCTGCGCCTAGGGTTCCTGCTAGTGTTTTGGGCTCGCAAGCTTGGTTTAGTAACTTGGGCCATTGGGTTTCAATTATTGGGTTTTAGTTTACATTTGTTTTTTTATTTGTATATGGGCTGGCTTTAGTAGGTTGGGTCTAGCATTTGGGCCTATTTATTTTCTTGGGCCCGGGCATTATTGGGCTTGTACACACAACACTAAGGGTGCGTTTGGTTCGTTGTATTGGATTAGAGGTGTATTGGATTAGAGATGTATTGGATTACTGATTCAAGCCGTCCGGAGATCTGACGCCGTCGAGTCGGAGAAGGATGCAAAGCTGAAATCAGGAGCGGGTAGAGGTTTGGTTCGCTGGCACGTTCTGTTTATGTTGGGAGGGAGAGGGTCGGCTGGAGGCAATTTCAGCAAGGGAAGGGTAAATAAGACACCGATTAGCTAATCTTTGCTGTTGCAAGGGATTACAAATCGGTGGTGAAGCAGCCAAAATGTGGAATCCGTCCGCAACGGATTAGAACAGTATTAGAGAAAACAGCGAACCAAACGCTGTATTCAGTGGGGCCACCGATTCGGGGTGTAATGGATTAGCCATTACAACCAACCAAACAAAGCCTAATAATTTGGGCTCATAAGATTCTTTAAAATAATTTAGGAGAAATTGTGCTAGTAATCACTCAATTATTAGTATATAAATTTTTGTTAATTAAAAAAATTATAAAATAGTTACTCAATTATTAGTATATTTTTGTTTTGGTCACCCCATTATGAAAAGTTCCAAAATGATTACTCAACTATTCAATTTTGTCTTGTTTGGTCACTAGCTGACTAATGGTGACGGTTTTTAAAATTGGCATAATAGCAACTTTAGCCCTCTACATTTATAAATTATGTCAATTTAGTCTTAATTCTAAAAAAATTAACTCTCAACATTTACAAATTGTGTAATTTGATATCTCTTTCTTTTTTTTAATTATGTTTCTCTTTCTGACATTTAGGGTTAATTTTAAAAGAATGAGAAAAGATGAAAATTATTATCTTAGATTTTTTTGTGTTTCCATTTTTTTTGTATATTTTAAATTAAATTTAGTTGATCAATTTGTTTTTTTTAGTTTTTTAAGTGAAAGGGTCACAAAGAAGAGTAAAATTGCAAAAAGAAAAAAACTAAATTACACAATGTGTAAATATTGATGGTTGGATTTTTTAGAATAAAGACTAAATTGACATAATGTATAAATGTTAAGGCTTAAATAGAGGTGTTCATGGGCTGGGCGGCCCGGCCCGGCCCAACGGCCCGCCCGAAATATGGGAGGGTTCAGGTAAAAATATAGGCTCGAAATATGGGTTTGGGCAAAAAAATGAGGCCCGTTTAAAAAATGGACCGGGCCTCAGGCACGACTTTTTTGGACCGGGCCCGGCCCGAATATATAATAAAAAATATTTTTTTATATTTTTTAAATTTTAAAATATTCTAAAAATATTTTTAAAATACTTTTTTTAAATTTTTTAAAAAAATTGGTGTTTATTTTTAAAAAATGGGTCGGGCCGGGCTCGGGCCTAAGAATTTTTTCCCGGGCCGGGCTTGGACAAAATTCTAGGCCCATATTTTGGGCCGGGCCTGGGCCTAGTATGCGGGCCGAAATTTTTTCATGGGCCCGACTGGGCCCATGAACACCTCTAGGTTTAAAGTTGCTATTATGTCATTTTTAAAAGTCGCCACCATTAGCCCACTAGTGACCTAAAAAGATAAAATTGAATAATTAAGTGACCAAAAAAAAATTTACTAATAATTAGGTGACCACATTGTAATCTTTAATAGCTGGGTGACTACTAATGAATTTACCCAAAAACTTGAAATAAAAATTCAAATTTATACCAAAAGTGGCTAATGGGCAAACCAGACACCTTTTGTTGATGAAGATGATGCTGGTAACGATTTTGAACCGTCAGATGTAACAAGATCAAACGACACCGATACAATGAAAAAACCTTTTTTTTTCTCTTTAAAAATTATTCAATAATAAAGTTTCGTAAAAGAAAAAGAAAGTACTAGAAGAAGGAACCTTTCTTTACTCACAAATATAAGCGAAAAAACCAAAGGGCCAAAACCTTGTCTTGTTCCATTGCAGTTTCTCTTACACACTATCATCATTATTACCGGTTTGCTGGTTTCTAGGGTTTTTCAATCTATACTTCTTCTCACTAATCATGAGGTAACCTTATAATCTTAATTCTTTTTACATGTTTTGATGTTTGGTTTTCGTTTGGTTTTATGATTTTGACATTGTTTCTGTCATTGTTATTATCTGTTTCAACATGTTCTTAAATCTCTTCTTTCAGTATCTTTGTCTAATAATGATTTTATTTTCTTTGCTTTTACTTTTCATAGGGAAAATATATGGAATGTTTGAACATTGTCGATTTTATTTCATTAATTTGGTTCTGTTATTTAATTATTGGTAAATGAAGGCTGTAATGGGGTTTTGATTAGGTTGCCTATCTGGGATTTTTTCACATTGCCAATTTGCTCTTTTTCTTTTAATTGTTCTTTTATTAACCATGTTTAAAACTTGATTTTTTTTTTGTAGTCGTCATCCAGAGGTAAAGTGGGCTGAAAGAGCTGACAAGGTTTACATTACGGTGCTATTACCGGATTCGAAGAATGCGAAGGTCAATCTTGAACCCGAGGGAGTGTTTACTCTTTCGGCTAATGCCGGAGCTGACAATAACCTTTATGAATTGAAGTTGGATCTTTATGATAAGGTCAATGTGGAGGTAAGATTCCGACATCTAGTTATTTCTGAACGTCGGATGAAACGTCGTGTCTCGTATTGTAGGGTTTTCGAGTCTTCAATGATGATGATTAGTGAATTGTGTTGTTAGTATTGTCCTGCTGATTCGATGTTTATAAATGATGATCATGATGATAATGATGAGTGTATGGTACATATGAATGATTATCGGTGGACGGTACCAGCAGTATAATGCTGCTGATTTGTTGTTTTAAAATGAATTTTGAACATTTGCAAGTCGGTTCTTTTTGAAGCCTGCTAGATTTTGTAAACTCGAGTTTCAGGTGTATCAGTATACTAATGCTATTTGATTATACGATCGAGCAATAACTTTTATTTTACGAACACAACATGTCTAAATCTAGCTTTTTCCTGGATCTCTTCATAGTGTATCCTGTTTGCATACGGTGTTTGCTACTGCAGAATGCCCTTGATGTATGCATGTCTGATGATAAACATTTTGCCCTCCGGACATTTGTCGGTTGTTAGTGTGATATTGATTTCTGAGCAAAGTACATTCCGAAAATTTTCTTATTGTATTTCTATTGTTCTCTTTTTGGACAAAAGGAAAGCAAAATTAGTATAGGAGTCCGGAACATAGTTTGTGTGTTGGAGAAAGCCGAGAAAGTGTGGTGGAAAAAACTATTGCGCAGCGAAGGAAAGGCCCCCCATTATATTAAAGTGGATTGGGACAAATGGGTCGATGAAGACGAAGACAATGGTTAGTGTTTTTATTATTGATGCTTCTCCGATTCTTTCTTCTTCTTTTTTCTGAAAATACCCGTTTTCAGTACTTCTGTCTGATGCATATTCGTATACGGTATGGGGATATGATCATTTACTAATTGCTAATACTTTTAAATAGGTCCTGGTGATATTGACTTGGGAGGAATGGACTTCTCGGTACGCATATATCTAATACTTCATCTGTATTTTTCAAATTTTATAATAACTTACAAGTATTTCCTTTCTAACCGAATATCAACGTGTCTTGCAGAGCTTTGGCAATATGGGAGGCATGGATGGCGGTGGCATGGATGAGTTTGAGGACAGCAGTGACGATGAAGGTAAGAACCCTGCAAGACATTAGCATTATGTTGCCATTGAATCGGTTTTGACGTTGGCTAAACATTCCATCGTTTGTAGAGCAAGAAGTGACGAAGCCAGCTGAGCAAGACATGAACAAGGCAGATGGAAATGCTAAGCCGGAGGAGCAAGGTGCCGGGACTATGGAAAAGAAGGAAACCGATGCAAGCACATGATGTGATTGTTAGCTGCCCGATATAACAACAAATTCTAGTAAAAACCTATAATTATCAAAAGTGTGCTGTTTGTATGAACTGATTGAGGGCATAATTCAAGGTTCTATGGTTACAATTTAGAAATGAGATTTTCGATTTCATCTTCGTGTTGGGATTATTTTAGTACGATGATTATAACCTAAGCAGACTTTCGTGTTTGTGAATTTTGTTGTGTCATAATCGTATTTTAAGTCTATTTTATATCAAAGGTGTAAGCTTTTTTTTTGTGGGTCTCCGATAATCAATTTGTCTTGATGGTCAAGGTGTTTATCGCTCTAGGCGTGATTTGAGTTTGAGTTGTGCTAATCGTGTTACTATTAGGACTTTGCTCTCCTCTTATAACTTAACCCCAAAAAAAAACAAATTTTAATGAAATAGAGTTCAAACAAGTGATGAGCAAAACATTAGTCTGTCTCACTTTATTGTTATCCCTATCCACTTATTATTACCATAATTTTATTCGGTTTTTACTCACTTTCATTAACCCTCAATCGAAGTAAAAAAAAATCCCTGTTCTTGAAACCTAAAGAAAAAAAAATCTAATTTGCTTAAATGTGAAATACTTTGTTTATATAACAAATTATGTTTTTAATATGTTCAAAGTGTTCTGTTCCTATGGACTTTATGGCTTTAATATGATATATATTACCTTACTTTTTAGTAAACTCAATATCCACCATTTTCATTTCCTTATTTTTGATATATTTGGAACAATTTTGTGCTCATCGTCCTCTTATTTCCATTTATTTATTAGTTTTTCTCGATAAAATGATATATTTATCAATAAAATCATAATTAATCAACTAACAAATGATGCAATGATAAATAATTCAAGTAACTTCATATCTCAAGTTCAAGTTCGAGTAACCATTCTCTTACCTCTTGTCAAATAAGAATCAAAACAAATTTATCAGCACTAAAAAGCCAACAGATTAAAACTATAATTCTAGTAAACAAAAGCATTTAACCATGGATTTAGGTATTGCCATAAAAGGTAGGTTTTCCCTCTCCACTTTCTGGTTCTTCTCTTTTTCTTGATTTTTTAATTGGTCTTTTAGCAAATGAGTTAAGCTAAATGCTATCAAGCAAAAACATGTGCATAAATAAAGTCGGTTTTACTATTACTTTGTCTACTTTATTTTTTCAAAAAGCAGCAACAACATTAGTAGTTATAGGGTTTTAGTGATATTTTAATTGTTTCTTTTAATCTTGTTCCATGGAAGGTTCGGCCATTTGAGGACTAGTTTTGTGCATCATAAGCTAGACTACACTATTATTAGCAATTGATACCGATAATGCATCTCCAGTAGTTTTTTAGTAGTGCTAGTTTAGCCCCATTCTTGTTGTATTCATCTTTTTTGCCACTTCAGCCTCCACCGAATGCAGTTACTAGAACGACACTTTGATTTTCTTAGATCTAGTGATTTTTTCTGTTTGTGCTTATTCACATTCTAGTTTGTTAACCCATGAACTTTTCTATCGTATGATATTTCCCTTAGTAAAAAAAATGGATTTTGGTTGTCAACTAACATGGTAGATTTATTATGAGTGATCAATGAAAGTGCCTGACACCCTTGCAGATATATATATGAAATTGATAAATATATATATATAGGGTGTACTTGAGAACTAAATAAACCAAACTGTTCAATTTGGTTCCTCACGCGACAGACAAATAACTAAACCACGAAAAGAATAAAAAAAAAAAAAGCAAACCCAACATATGAGTACTCAAATGTGTCAAAAAAACACACCTAACACAATATATTGATATATCAAATATGTGAAACACGATAATGACACAAATACATGGCCAAACTCTGCTATACCTTTACAAAGTAGAGCTCTTTTTTCTTATTTCGGGTAAATTCAATAAATTCATCCCATTAGCAAGCAGGTAAACAACAGAAGAAAGGCACAGAGACCATCATTAACTTGAACCAATAAATTTAACAACAATTCGTCTTTGCAAGCTATTAACTCAATAACTAAAAAACACAGTTAAATGATAAAAAACCACAATACACGGATCCTTATATGACTTATGCAATGTACCTAACATTTGGCACTTAAAAGGCAAACACTTTTTGATAGAACTAACCCTCCAACTTCAGTCATTTGGATGCAACCTGCTTCTTAAAATAGCCCATGTTACCCCCTCAAAACAAAGTAGAGCGCTGCATCAACCCCGACCCCGGCCACTACCTGCCAAAACGAAAACAAACAGCAATCAATCCATCAGTCTTAATTTATCAAATGTTAAGCCAGTCATAATGGATTATTCAATCATCTGCAGAGCTACAAAACCAGGTTTCGGGGCTTTCAGCAAGTTTACCTCTGCCTCCAGTGTTTTTTCCACCTGAACCACCCCTCCCTCGGCCTCCACTTGTAGTCCTAGCACCATCATCTAGCCCACGCCCAGCTCCTTTTGGTTGCCTTCCACCAGGACCATCTTCTCGACCCCTGCCTCTCCCACGGCCTACACCAGGAGGCTTCCTATCTGAAAAGGTAAGCAAAATAATAAAAAAGCCAGGTTAAAAAAGTACCCATGTCAGACGCATACCAATATCCAGCAGTCACACGAGTTCAAATAACATAGGTATATAATACGGTTGCCACACAAAATACTCTGTACCCCAAAAAATTGAATACCAAGATAATTATCCATCCCATCCAGTAGTTAGCAAGAGAATTATAAATCATACCTGCACGACTCTTTGTTTCTTCCTGAACTTTATCAATTACCTGAAATTCAAATGGGAAAGTTACTAATATTAATGGAATGGCTAAAGGATACTAAAATGGTTAGAGGACAGCACAAGAAAACTATAACAAAAACAAGCAGCAATTTACATGAAACCTTTAAAACCCAAAGCTGATCAAGTAACAAGAACTAAATTTTGCATTTTACAGATCCAAGTTTATCAACTTGTTGTATAGTAAATCAAATTACCGACTTAGCTTCAGATAAATGAATACTACTTTTAACACCACAGAAGACAAAGAAAGCTTATTCAACAATGAAATAGATAAAATTCCACTCTATCCTTTCATGGAAGCAACTAAAAATCAAGCATTTACAAAATTCTAACATAAACGAAGCTAAAAACACATGATAAATAATCTCTATGATGCAAAGTTAGTAATAAAACAACAGCATATACATGGAGTAAAAGATACCTCATCAGGAACTCGAAGATACTTAATTGTATTTCCACGGATATAGCATTCAGGCATTCTCCAAAACCTGTCTCCATCCTACATTATATTTTCTCAATCAAACCCTGACCATAATTTATAAAAAAATGTTTTAAAAAACAACACCCCTACTTTTATCATAAGAAGAAATAAATAAAACAAGAAACATAGAATGAATGAATTCATTTTTGCACCTTTGAAGTACAGATAACTTCACGAAGATGGATGTTCATCCAAGTGTCGCAATTGACCAAATGTCCATTATATGTCTCCCCATTTTTCAGTTCCACCAACTATTAGCAAATAGAAATAAGAAACACAGACACAAAAACACACAATTGTTTTAAAAATCAATTACTGAAGAGAACTTTTTGTACCATATGTAGAGGCATACGAGGAAATGTAAATGTTCTTACCATAGGATGACCCTGTGCCGTTTTTAGTAGAGAAAGAGGAAGCTGCCAAAGATTTGCATAATAGATAAGACAGGTGAGTCGAGCAAAGACAACAAAGTATTCAAAAACACCTTAAGAAATCAAAATTAACCCAAAAATCATCTGATAGCGTCTCAAAAGTTGCTTCTTCTTTTTTTGTCTCAATTTGATTTCCCTAGTTTCCTGGTGTTTATAAGCAACCAAACAGATAACCAATGTAATTCAAAAGACTAATATACTATCTTTTTCCTTTTCTTTGAATAAAAACATTACGAAACCAAAGTTAAACCAAAAACCCTTTGAATGCATAAGAAAGTTGTTTTTTAGAATTTCCCAGGCTTTCTAAGCAACCAAACAGACAAACAAGGTAATTTAAAAGACTAACCTAGTATCCTTTTCTTTCTCTTTGAATGAAAACACATTAAGAAAGCAAAATTAACCGAAAAACCCTTTGATAGCATATGAAAAGTTTAATTTTTTTTTCCGATTGCCTAATTTTCCAGGGTTTTCTAAGCAACCAAACAGACAAAGAAGGTAAGTTAAAAGAGATTAACATACCATCTTATTCCTTCTCTTTGAATGAAGAATAACCCTAGCGAAGAACAAAAAAAACCTGCAGGACAAAAAAAAAAGGAAAAACAGGCAAAGGAATCAAGAACAATGTCAAAGAGAGTATGATAAAAAAAAACAAAGTATTTATAAAACCTTGGAATTGAAATCTTATTAACTGTACAGCAATTACGCTTTACGCCTAAACCCTAGCACGATCGGAGAATAATATAACGGGGTTTTTATAAATAAATAAATAAAAGAAAAAAAAATAAGCTTTTTGTTGGTAGCAAAAAATGAGGGAAGAGAGAGAGCGATAATCAATCGGCTTAAAAACCCTAAATTAAAAATGAAAAAGAAATCGAAAATACCAACAAGAGAAGAAACAGGATCTCACTTCGGGTTTTTTCTGTTCTTATTTTTGTCCGAATTCGATTTCTCTCTCAAGTGTTATTTAATATTATTTTTACTTAATTAAATATTAATTTTTTATATGGGAGTGAATTATACTTTTATTAATAGCTAAAGTGGATAAATTTTGATTATATTAAAAAAAATTTTAAAAATAAATTTAGAGTTAATAAAATTAAATTATTCGAATTATTTGAGTCAACTTAAATAACTCAATTCGAGTTTGAGTCGAGTTAAATTTTACAATTCAAATAACAGATTGGTGTAAATATTTTGATTCTCTCAACTTTGAAAATGAACAAATTAGTCTCTCTCCCAACAAAAATTACAAAATAATTAAAAGTTTTTAAAAATTTTCAAAATATTTATAAAAATTTCAAATTTTATATATTTTTAACAAATTCTAAAAAAACATATAAAGGAAGTTGAAATATTAAAAATTTTCTAAAATAATAATTTTGAAGAATTAAATAAGTTAATTAATTATTCAAGTTTATCATATTAAAGTATCTAAGTTTTTAAACATATTTGGTTTCAAATTTATGTGCTCTACCATGAAATTAGGTATACTGTAACAATATTTTAATTTGACATGTTTAGTTTTTTAATTTAATTCGAATAATTTCACTCAATTTTACTCAATTTCATTTCATTCGACTTAGATTCGTAAAAATTTCAAATCAAGTTAGAATAATAAAATAGGATTTGTGAACTCGATTAACTCGAAAATTTTTTACTTGATTCGATCGAACACTCACCACTATTTACTGGTATAGAAAATATAGTTAAATATAATATATTTAAACAAAATATAATTTTAAAATTAAAAGTACAATAGAAATTTTTGTATTATGAGTCGTATTGCATTCTATTTATTCTATTAAAAAATAAGTAAATCAATCTATATACTTATTTTTTTGTCAAAAATTTCATTCATTTTAAGTTAATCTCGCTAATTTTTAATGGATAATTTTAATAAAAAATTAATTTACTTTTATTTAAATAATAATAATTTATTTTTTTTTTAAAAACAAAATATAATATTACTCTTGTAATAAGGCTTTAATGATTCTTTTTTTTTTACTTTGTGGTGGTGGTGTAGATAAAAGATGTTACTGAGAGCGAGGGGTGTTGGTGGGTAGATTATGAGGATGTTGGGTTTTGGGGATGAGAGGTTTACTCGCAATAATTTCCTCCATAAGATTCTTCTCGCTTCTAACATGCTTAAATACAAGAACTAAGCAGCAGTTAAGTCCCACTCATTCGCTATAATTTCCCTTAATTAACTCCATGGTTGCCCTTAATTAACTCTATGGTTGCCTTCTTAACGAAATTCATAATAATATTTTGGATTTTGGGGTTGGTTGGGTAAGTTTATTTGGCTTGGTGCATTTGGAAGAATAGAAATTTATTCGTCTTTCAAGGATTTACAAGAAATGCCATTGAGATTGTTGAAGTTTTTATTCCATTCAGAGGTATCCTTTATTAGATAATTAGGTTCACCTGCATACTGATGCTGCAGTTAATTTGACTACAAGTTTAACGTCTGCAGGGAGAGTGGTGCAGTATCATATAGGTGATTGGATTTCAGGTTTCAATCATTTTTTGGAGGAATGCTTGTCTTTGATGTTGAGTTATGATGTATTTTAGATTGACCGACTCTTTTACGAAAGTGGGGTGTGGACAAGATTTTGATTCAGACTAATAATTCTGCGGTAATCCAAGCAATCCAAGGGAGGAAATTTAGAAAATTCGAGTTTAACTCTGGTTAGACGTGTTCAGCAACTGATACAGAATAAAGAATATTAGGTGGCATAACATGTCCCTAGAGGTTAATTGTGTTGCCGATCAGATTGCCAAAATAACTCCTGCTAATGTGTGGGGAGTAAATGGGTTGACAACTACTTTTGAAAGTTTCATTGAAGCCATTAATAATGATAAGGGTAGTGGTACTTTTGAAATTGTAAATCTGGATTAACTATTTTTCACCAAAAAGAATCAATATTTTAGATTCAGACAATTTTTTGTAAATTAATTAAAAATATATGGTTAGATTTTTTTTATTTTGTATTTAGCATTAATTTTGACATTTTCCAAACAGTTTATAGTACATGCACACTATTATTATCATAAAAATCAAAATTGAGATATGTTATATTACATATTTCTAAAAATTTATATGTGATTTTACGAATTGAGTTGGTGTTGAAGGTTGATACCAACTCTATCCTTCTATTTACTACAATTAACATTTGGCCCCTTTAGAGGATAGTTTTTTTTCTGGTTGTATTTTATAAATCGACCATTATCCAACTTCAGTTTTTTCATTGTTTAACCATTTATATAAAGATTAGAATTCTAAGAATAGAGAGTTAAGAGAAGTTAAAATTTACATACACAACGATATCAAGGGAATGTGACTATATTAACCTTCGAACACCCATTATCTAAATCCTCTTTACTTCTATAATTTGCAATTCAGATTAGCTATACTATATAGTGGGCATTCATATTCGAACCCTCCAGACATACAACAAAATATAAAGAAAAAAACTTGAAAATAAGAAAATTGAACATACCCATGCTAAGCACATTTCCTTAATATAGGGGCTTAAGCATTAAACAATGATTTTACCACACCTTGGATGTAACAAATCTTCATAAGTGAAATATGTTAAAAATTAGAGAAATTTGCAACCTGGGAAACTCATAGAAACCTAAAGTCAGGCTACAACTTTTTAATGGAAATGGTCCAAAGAAGATCAGTATCTGATTGCACTGTGACTTTCTCTCCTACGACTATATTCGACGAGCTTATTAAACCACCAAACCTCATCTCCGTGTTATCTGGAACAAGAAAAATAAGATAAACTCATAACGGTAATGTCAAAAAAGCTGGCTCCTGATGGAAGTATGAGAACAGCGTACAATTGAAGATCATTGTTACCATAATTTTGCAGCCAAGCTAAGTAGAAAGGAATAATCCGGTATGCTATCATCTAGATGTGAATACCACAAAATAGACTTAAGACAGCATACTAAGGTTTACATTTACTATAATAGAAAGGCAATTCAAAGGAGTCACTAGTCACGCTAGCTCAGTAGTTCCGAATATTTCTATCTGAGTAGCGTGGTAGGAAAGAAGCTATTTTAAGTGACATTTAATATCTCCAAATATATATATCTCCTTGGTCCTTTGGATCATAATGAAATGACACAAAAAGGTAACAGATTCTAAACATGTAAAAGATTTACCAATGTTTATTGGTGAATGTAAGGGATACATTGTAAAGCACATAACATAAAATTAGCTTCTTTCTCTACATTGACATAATAAGGCATGTAAAACTTATGACATGAGTAAAGCATGAAATTGTGTCCACTTCAGTTCAATAGCCTAGTAAATGGAAAGCAAACACTAAAGTAAAGTACTCATATACTTACTCAGATTCCACTGGAGCCCAGTTGTTGTACTACTCCTCGATGGCACCCCGATTGGGATGAGTCCACAGTGTGGGCCCTCAACAGATGTTTGAATATGAATCTCGTGATGATGAGTCCTAGGAAGAAGATAGATGAGACTATCATCCGACAAAAGGACTATCCGCAAGGAGGAGAAACAATATAGAACGTTTAGGTTTCCCATCTCGTGGTCATATCGTCCACCAAGTGCTCCGGCAACAAGAATGCAAAGCTGCCATTAAATCCAGAAAAATAAAAGATAAACTATCAATCAAAGCACATAGACTATAGATAAAAATGTATAGCAGATGGTAAGATCATGTCCTAACTATAACAAATACCAGCTCCTAAAACTAATATTTTGGTACTAATGATAATAAAGGTAAAATGAAAGTAAAATGAAGGTTCACAAACAGTGACACTTCAAAAAAGAAAAAATACTAGAGCAATTAAGTTTAACATACACTAGACTTATTCGCATCGGGAGCGAAGTCCCAGATGTATGTTATACATTTATGTAGGTCCGTGGTGTCTTGATCATGGGATTTATCAATAATCTTCGTTCCCTGCACCAAAGAAGCAAGCGAAAAATGTCGAGTGGTCGGAATATATAAACTAGAGAGATGTAATGCATTAACCGCAAGTTAAAACATGAGATTGGTGAAGAATAAGTGAAAGCAAGCTAGAGAGTCCTAAAGGAAAACAAGATCAACATGATGAGCTAAATGGTTCTACAAAAGGAAATTTGAAAACTTACAAGGCTCCTATAAAAATCAAGTACTTCCTTTCGTATTGAATCCATATCACCGTTAATTACATCCGGTTTGTATCTGCAATGAAACAAAGCACCATGTTTATAAATCATTTTAAAATAACAACTAAAGCATTAGCATCAGTTAACATCAATTTAAGGTCCCATTCAGCATTGCAGTGGGCATAACTTTTAAGGTCAGCATTTTCTTAACTTTTATTATTATTATTAATTATTTTTTAATATTTTGTACTTTTTCACGTCAATTTCAATTCTTCAAACACATATCTTTTCAGCATAAATATTTCAACGCAAGCTTTTGTTAAGCATTGCCTGGATCAAATCATGATGAAACTAAAAAGAACATACCGTTTAACTTATATAAGAGTTCAAATCAAAAGATGCCGACAGAGGCACGTAAATCAATTTCAACAGAGCCATTATAAGACAAACGCAGAAGCGGTAAATAAAGACAAAAAAAAAAACCTGCGTCGAACATCGGAAGCATCTTCCTCAGGGAACAACAGAGGCATTTCATCGAACACACGGTTGGCGCCACCATCAGCACAGAGACGAAGCTGAGCTGCACTAAACAAAAAAGTAAAGGAAAAAATTAAATCGTCAAACAGAAACAAAAAAAAAAAAGAGAGAAGAGGACGCAGGATAAGTACCGTGTTTCCAAAGCAAAGGGGCGAATCTGGGGAGGGTTTGGTTAAGAACAACAAGGGCGTACGTTAGAGAAGGGCGGTGGTGTAGGGGAATCGTAGGGAGCAGAAAAGTAGAAGAATGATGCATTAGGTCCATTGCCTAACGTGCGCGGCGCCGTGAGAGAAGCGGTGACAGAGAAGAGAAGAGGATGGGAAGACGGTGTTTGAATTGTATCATAATTAGCGAGATCAAATGGAGATTTTGAAAAATAAATAAATAAATGAAAAAAAAATAGAGACTCTCTCTCAAATAATTGACTTTTTCTTCGCTCTTTGCCTGTTTTTTTATTTGTTTAATTTATATATCAAACGAGGGCTTCAGTCAAAGAAGGCAACGCGACCCCACAATCTGATTGCGTCAATAAAATAATTTTATGAATAATAATATTAAATTATTTAAATATTATTTATTAAAATTAAGTTTTTAAAATATTTGATGTATAGACAATTTTATAAATTTTATACTTTATGTATTGTTATATTAAACTATTTAAACATCATATAACTTAAATAATTTTAATTTTCTATAATTATGTCCAAAAATAATATTTTAACCTTAAATTACGATTTTTATAATAGACTATACTTCACAAACCACATTTTTTTGAACACTAGTAATTTTTCTAAACGTTGTAAAAAAATAGATCCTTAACAATCAGGGTAACAAACTATAAAGTAGTATGAAGATAGAGTAATTGTAACATCTCTTGTTCGGGTTAAATCGATAACTCGAGGAACGAATGTCACATTAGGCACTAAGTCACTTAAATATCAAATATATCTTTTTTATACTTAATTTTATTTTTATAAAGTTCAATTTAGACTTCTCAAATCATTTGTAAACATTTACTAACATATTTAGTCCTCAAAATGTATTAAATTAACATCCAAAATATTATATTTTCATTCTTATTACCAAATACCATGTAATTTCCCAAGATTGTCATTTAAACATAGCATAAACGCCTTACGTGCATTGTCATTCTATGTCCAAAATCGTATACCAAAACAGCTTTGAAACTTTGAGGGTTGATGTGATCCTTGTGAAGAAGTACTTCTCGTATTTTTAATCTACTTTCTTTCACCTACGTGTTTAAATAAACGCGTTAAGTTATATGAATAGCCTAGAAAGTAGTCAACTGAATTCAATCTTACCATATATATATATAATTTAATTAATTTTTAATAACATTTGTCGAAACCCCTTTTTAAAAACAAAAATTTTTAGTTTCGACTTAAAAATAAAAATTGGAGTCGCCACCAACCCTTTATTGATGTGTGATTGGATCACCTGAAAGCAATTCTGGTCTACGAGTTTTAGAGAAAAAAAACGAGTTCGGGAGTCAGTTACGTACGAGGAAGGATTAGCACCCTTGTAACGCCCAAAATTGGTACCAAATTAATTATTTAATGTCTTAAGGTCGAATGAATAATTTGCTTTCGTTTTAAAAACTTGTCTCGAGATAATAAAATGTCACATCCAGTGAGTTAGGACACAACCCTTTGAGTTCTCGGGAGTAAATTTAAATCCTGAAATGCTTACAAATTTATTAAAAAAGATGTTCGGCTGTTTAAATTCAACAAAAAAACTGAAACCCAGTAAGTTAAGGCACAATCTCCTCAAGAATTTCAAACGCCGAATATTTTGAAAACTCATGTATAAAATAATTTTAGTAGTTTAAATAAATCAATAATATATTTAAAGAATAAAAGTATTTTAATGCAAATTGCTCACGTATATATAAAACAATATTATATAAAAATTACTTTCATATAAATCTTTGAACATAAAAATATATATATAAAATAGATTTTTAAAGAAACATATTCTGCAAAAGAAAAAGCACCAAAATATATGCATTATACTAGATTTAAAAAAAGAAATAAAATAATACATTAGAAGATAAAATAATAATATATGACAGAAATATAAATACAATAAAATTATGCATGCAAAAAAAAAAGGTTAGATAAATTGTTATAAAAATATAATAACAATAGTAATAATAAAGATAAGAATGATAATAATACAGCTAATATTTCAAAGCTTTAGATATATATATAAAGTAATATAAACAAGTACTGTACAATAATAAATGTATTAATAATATTTAAATCAATAAATAAACAAGATGACATAAGGGGAAGAAAAAAAACCGCACCATGGGCATATATATAAAAAAAATGTGTTAAAGTTTATTTCTTAATGCAATGATTGAAGGAATAATAATAAATAAATAATAAATAAAAATGTGTATAGGTGAACAGATAGGATAATAGATAAATAAAAACCTTGGATTAAAATGTAATTTAAATAATACATTGGGGGCCAATCTAGGAAGAAAATAAATGATATGGTCGATTGGGGGATTAAAACAAATCACGCGCACAAGTGCGAGGACTGAAAAAAAAAATTATTCCCATCGCCCATGAGCACCGTTTCGCACAAGGATCTGATCGAATACCGAGCGAAATTATGAGGCCAAATTTAAAAAAATGGGAGGGAGTAAATTAAAAAAACGAATAAACGCGGGAGGGCCAAGGTACCGCCGTCTGCGGTGGCCGAAAAACGAAAAGTCATCATTTTTCTGATTTTTCCGTCCCCGAGCCCATGGAATGCCGATTTTTATCGGAATCGGCACCTCTCCTACGGAAAAGGTATGATTTTTACCCTTTATTTTTTGTTTTCTTTCGAAAATAATAAAAAGGTAAAAAAACAAAAAGTAAATAAATAAACTAAAAAACTACCTTTGAAAAAGGTTTGTACTTGAATCGATTTTGCTCTATTTTCTTTTCATCCATTCGTCCGTGTCCAAAATATACAAAGATTCGGGTCTTTATATAGCCGAAAAAAAACTATTATCCTATTTTTTTGTTATTATCTCCTACTATTTTCTCTCTATAGGACTCCTTTTTTGTTATTACCTCCTACTATTTTCTCTCTATGGGACTCCCTTTTTGTTATCTGGGCTATGTAAATGGTTTTTTAGCCAGGCCAAAATTGGCCTATTACAACATTTATTCACACAGTTTCTTTTACTAATATACTTAAAACTTTTAATTAATTTCCAAAACATAAAATCATTTAAATAAGCTTTATAACTTATAATTTTTAATTTAACATATATTATCACTAATTAACTTTTACATTTACATATCAAAATCTTTCTTTCGTTTCACAAATATAACATAAACACTTAATTCACATATGTTATTTAACACTTAATTTACATGTTCACTTTTATCTCTTTTTTCACATATTATTAGACATACACACGCACTTTTACTTTCACACTTCACTTTTGCAGTCTTTAGTGAGTCTCAGAGAAGTTTCAATCAATCAGAACATATGATATTTCAGATCATGCAATATTTCAATAAATTCCAAAGCTCCATGCCAAAACAAAACTCTTGGCCTTTAAGAGAACTCTAGAAAACATAGGAAACTCCATTAAACATATAACATAACTCATTTATCCTCTCCTAATCTCCTTTAAACCTCAGCAACACTAGCCTAGTTCCCATTCGAACCCCTTGATCTATCGTAATTTGATACGTCAAAACAAGCTCTCTAAAACACTCGATGAGCTTATTCTCAAGCAATTTACGAGTTTTTTTTTCTATACTTTTGTTGGTTTTTAGTATTTAGTATTAATAATCGTTTTTGCTTAGCTTTACTCCGTTTGAAACCCAAGTTGGCAAAATGGTGTCATTGGAAGCCTAATGGTGCGTTTGAGTTGGTGTAGGGAAAAGATGATGGCCAAACCTTGAGGAGAACTACAATGGATATGGGTGTCGTAACATTGAGCCTTCACTACTTCGCAGGTGCAAGACTTCATCATGGAGCAAACTATCGAGGGTTACATGCATTTTCCTTGTGGATCACCTTATTACCTAAACACTCATGGGTTCAATCCTTGAAATACTCAGAGTGTTCCATTGTGACACTTATAAATATTACAACTGACCTATCACACTTGTAGCACACCGCTATATTCTAATTGTATTTGTTTTGATTCATAATCTCGGCACACGCACGCCGAGGTGCGGTCACCCATAGCCCCTTTTAACCCCAAAATCATTTCATATCACATATTATATATCCTTTAAGCTCATTAAGTCATTTATTCACACAACACTTTATTCATTCATTTTAAATTACATAAGCATATACATAATATTTTCATCTCACACATTCACATATTCACTTTTGTATAACATACTTGACATATCACATATATCACTTTGTTTGTGTCACCTTACTTATTCACTTTGAATTATATAACCACATGCACTACATCCTCACTTTATACATTAATTCACTTTCATATAACACTTTGCTTTCATAAAACACTTCACTTAAATATTTATTTCACTCTTTTAGCACACTTGGTAATTTTTTAACATTTTACAATTTAATCCCTAAATTCATGAAAATCCAATATTTACTTTTATAACACTTAGTATCACTTTTCACTCCATTTAAACCTTTAATCACAATATTTGTTTCACATATCAAAATTCACATTTTTGTACAATTTAGTCATCTCTATAGTAATTTCACTGTTCTACATCTATTCACTTATAAAAAATGACAAATAAATAACTTTTCACTTTTTATAATTTAATCCTTAGTTTCATAAAATTCACTAATCACTAAATTATCACTTTATCATTTCTTACATTACTAACATTACCTTTAATTACATATTCACTACTAAATTCAATAATCTTAATCATGTCTAATTTAATTATTTCATATTAAAATTTAAATACTCAAATAATCAAATTAAAATAAACTAACTTTAATTCATTTAAGTACTTACCTTTTTCTTCACTTGAAATTAATCATTCTCTTCGCTTTCTCTTCGCTTTCATCTTCATCTAAGTTGTTTCCATGATTGAAATACTTTCATATCACTCTAGGATATGAAATTAAGTTTGGTTTTAAGGAAAAAAACTCAAGAAAAATGCATGGGAGGTTTTCCTTTTCTTTCTTTCCCCCTTTTGTTTCTTTCCCTTCTGTTTTTGCTGCCCCAAGCGATTGCCGTTTAGCCTCCCAATTGTGTAGAAAATTTTACAATTTTCCCTTTTCTTTTCCAATTTAGTCCATTTATTCCATCATCGAATCAAATTTCAACAATTTTCAACCTCAATTTCCATAAATTTCCACAAACTTTCCACCTCATCAACTGTGGGATTTTAATGTCATCATTATGGCTCTAAATATCAATTAAATTTGGAAAACAACATTTAGGTCTCTCCTCTATGAAATGGGAAAATTCCATTTTAGTACCCATTCTTTTCCATTTTATTCAATTTGATCCCTATCTCAATTTTCCAACTCCACACTTCAATACATATCCATATCACATTCATAACAATATTTATTTGATTTCACCTCCTTTTCAGAAATGCTCAATTTGCACTTGTAGTCCTTCAACTTTAAAAAAAATACAATTTAGTCCTTAATAAATTTCATTATTCATACTTTCTCTCCAAATACTTAATTCACCTTTAAAATACTTATTCTTCTCAAAGGCTAAAGTTTTGGGGAATTACAATAATTTGGTCTAAAATTTCAAAATTCGCCTAGGATCTTAAATAACCTCTTTTTTGTTCAACAAGAATCTTAAATAACTTAAGAAAAGGTTGTGATAAGATTATATCCTATATTACGACATATGTTCAAGAATGTGAGATTATAAGATAACTGCCACTATAATTTCATTTAAAAATATAACATTGCAAGTCGTAATATAAGATTCAATGAAAACATTATATTATTATATAATTAATTATTTTCATCGTATCGTGTAACGTGATGTAAATTAAACCATTTTCAATAAATTTTTTGAAGGTGTTGTTTGTAAAATGTAATATAATAATTAAAATATGATTTTCTTTCCAATTATTGATATATCATGAATTAAAATTAAAGCGATAATAGTAAATAAAAGAAAAAGAAATTATGGCAGCAATCATATCGACTTTTCTCATACATCGAGGAGTAAATAATCCCAATATAATAATATTTCCAGAAAATAAAAACTAACATTATTTGAATAAAAAATTGGAGAACATGCAAGAATTCCAGATTTTGAGCAAATAATTAATTTTTCTAATTTTTTAATTTTATTTTAAAAAATAAAAGCGGCAATACAAATAGACATCATGTCAGTGCTAACATGCAAAATAATAATAACACCATGTGTCATGTTGTTAACTTGTTATTTGCTAAATATACCAACCCATTGGTTTTTTTTTTTGGGTTAATATAATTTTTTTCCTTAGTTTAACTATTTTTTTATTTACTTTAACTTTTATATCTGATACTTAGGTCCGTAAAAATATCATAAAATTTCCTGCACTATATTCTAGATATATTTTAATCATTTATTGAAAAATAAATAAAGTAAAATCGTCATTCTGTTAAAATTGCACCGTTAGATATTTATTTTGGTGTTTATATATAAGGTATAATAACAAATTTAGCTCTCAATATTTTTACATTTATTCAATTTAACTCTTACTCTTTTATTAAAAGTAAATTATAATTTTTTAAAACTAATGAGGCTAAAAGGTAAAAAAATAGTTTGTATTAAAAATAACAATACCAACCCATTAAATTTTAATGGTTATGAGATTTAAAAGAAAATTGACCCGTACTCTTTTATTAGGTTGAAATTGTTATTTTTAACTATTTTAATGTGTTCAAAATGTAAATAATTCAATATAATGAAAAACTGTAATTTTGACCCCTTTTAAAAAAATGTAAGAAAATTTTTCAACTTTTCTTCTCTTAAAATTTTTTAATTTTATATCAACCATATCACATAATTCTTGACCGCTCTCCATTACGTTTTTTCAACTTTCATTTTTTTTATATTAAAAAATAATCATCTATGTTAAAATGCTAAATATATAACCAATAAGATGGTAAAATATTGGATGGGGATGGAATATTATAAAATAATAAAGAAATTTTTATAAGGTATCGATAAATGAGAAATTGATAGTGATGTAAAAGGGAATGATTCACTTAAACAAACAGAGAGTTAAAAGGTACAAATAATTGAAGAAGAGGAAGACAAGGGACTTAAAGTTATTAAAAGAGTGAGAGATTTGACAATTGTTCATTGTATAACGTCACATCATCGACAATTATGGAATATGGTGAATGTGTGATCGGTCAAGTGACAAGACCATTATATGTGTGTTATCATACTTAGAGATGATGGTATTCTCGCTATAAGTGGATGGTCTAATTGCAGGTGATTTATTTGAGTAATGACTAGTTAGGACGTGAAAGGAAAATGATTGGAGATGTTGTTTAGATAGCTTATCGTGATACCATGTGTTGAAATTAAATTGAAGTATAATAAGAATAAAAGGGTAATCAATTGGTGATTATTCAAAGAAAAAGTGAAAACCATAATAGAGGAAGTGGGTGATATTAAGCTTAGCTTATTGGGTATGTTTAGGTGTCGGTCGACTTTATAAATTTAATTTATGATTCTCTACTAGCTTAAGCACATATATTTGAAACAGAAGTGAAAGTATATGAAATCCAACTAAAGAAATCTGGAAAAGACAAAAGCAACCCTCCCCTCCCCGACACATCGCATCGGTTCTCCACAGCTGTCTTCAACTCTCCCGGTCGGAAATTAAATCACTCCCACACTTAACGACGCCATTTTCATCAGAGAAATCTAAATATCTCCCCCCCCCCCAAATTCCTAGGGTTCTCTCTCAAATCCTTTCTTTCCAATTCCGTATTGTTAGGGATTTGAAGCTAGTCCGGATCGGGTAACGAACTGGAAGATGATAGACAATTGCTTGGGAGCTCAAAGATCTAGAAAGATCCAGAGAGCTCTCCGTCATTGCAAGGTCACCATCCTCTGCCTCGTCCTCACCCTCGTCGTCCTACGTGGCACTATCGGAGCCGGTAAATTCGGGACTCCAGGCCAGGACTTCGTCGAGATCCGGGACCACCTCTATTACCGGAAACAAGGCGAACCGCATCGCGTCCTCAAAGAAGTCCAAACGACGTCGTCAGATAACCACGACGGCGCCGACACCAACGCCGGCACCAATAACTACAACGAGTTCGACATCAATAAGATCTTAATCGACGAGGAACCAGACGTCCCGAAACGCGATCCCAACGCGCCCTATTCGCTCGGGCCCAGAATCTCCGATTGGGACGAGCAACGCTCTAGATGGCTGCAAGAAAACCCTAAGTACCCAAATTTCATCGGTCCAAACAAACCGAGGGTTCTCTTAGTCACTGGTTCATCTCCCAAACCTTGTGAGAACCCTGTCGGTGATCATTACTTATTGAAATCGATCAAGAACAAGATCGATTATTGTAGATTACACGGGATCGAGATATTTTACAACATGGCGCTGTTGGATGCTGAAATGGCAGGGTTTTGGGCGAAATTGCCGTTGATTCGAAAGCTTTTGCTCTCGCATCCGGAGGTGGAATTCTTGTGGTGGATGGATAGTGACGCCATGTTTACTGACATGGCATTTGAGGTTCCTTGGGAAAGGTATAAAGACTCCAACTTTGTTATGCACGGTTGGAATGAAATGGTTTACGATCAGAAGAATTGGATTGGGCTAAACACTGGGAGTTTTTTGTTGAGGAATGGGCAATGGGCACTTGACATTCTTGATGCTTGGGCTCCAATGGGTCCTAAAGGCAAGATTAGGGAAGAAGCAGGGAAGGTTTTGACCCGGGAGCTTAAGAATAGACCCGTTTTCGAAGCCGATGATCAGTCTGCAATGGTGTATTTGTTGGCTACTCAAAGGGAGAAGTGGGGTGATAAGGTTTACTTAGAGAATTCTTATTATTTGCACGGTTATTGGGGGATCTTGGTTGATAGATATGAGGAAATGATTGAGAATTATCACCCAGGTTTAGGGGATCATCGTTGGCCGTTGGTGACCCACTTTGTGGGGTGCAAACCTTGTGGTAAGTTTGGGGATTACTCGGTGGAGAGGTGCTTGAAGCAAATGGATAGAGCATTCAATTTTGGGGATAATCAGATTCTTCAGATTTATGGGTTCACTCACAAGTCATTGGCCAGTAGAAGGGTTAAGAGAGTACGAAACGAGACCAGTAATCCGCTTGAGGTGAAAGATGAGCTTGGACTGCTTCATCCGGCTTTTAAAGCCGTTAAGGTATCCTCTTCTTGAGGATATAGGCTTTGTATGATATCTTATGCTGCTAAATTATAGGTTACAGTATTCAAATGTTGTGTATGCAGTGGGAATTTTGTGCTTACGGTCTGGATAAATAGTATTCTTTTGTTCCTCGTCTTTAAATTATGAGTTCTTTATATGCTTTCCGAATGAAAACTTAGCTCATTGTTCTTTCCACAGCTATTCATTTTTTGTTGCTTATAAGCAAACTTGATTCTGTCAATGTTTTAACATGGTGATATATGTTACTGCATTTGTAATTCAATCATTAGTCTGCAATGTTTATCGATGTTGGGAGCTGGTATACTTTCATACTGCTAGGGTAAGCCAGTGAAACTAGGCCGCTGCAGGTACTCTGTTCTTTGAAACTTTAGCTGGATGAATATATAGTGGGGTTGAAACTTAATTGTTGTGGTTAATTGCTTGTTTACGTGGTTCAAAAGAAAGTGAGAAACATTTCACTGAATGAGGTAAGCATTGATGATCATTAGTCTCGTTCTCTGTTTCTTGTTTCTTTGATTCGTACTCTTTAGATCCCCATGGAGGAAAAGAGTCGAGTCTTGCTAGGAATAGGATGATAACGAGCTGCAGTTTCCTGCTTTTATCATTTTAATGGCTGATATTTATGTTGCTCCGATTCTTATTTTTCTTCAAATATCCGTGTCCAATGTTCTTGTCTGACACACATCCGTATATGAGCGCCGGATATGATCTTCTAACTACATGGAAGAACTTAAAATAGTTGGACATATGTTTGACACACTACTAAAAGCTGTCGATACTCATTTACTCCATAACTTAGTTCACTAGTATTGATAGAATCTGTTCAGCAATGGATTCATCTTTACAATTACTTTAAGTATCAATGTTTGACATCTATGTTCTATGCTTGTTGAAATATGAATATAGAGATATGGTCATTTAAACTTGTGTTAACCACGTGCCCATGTCCGAATTTATATTCGACACATGTTTTCAACTGCAATAGCTCTAGATGTCCTAAACAGGGTTATGAATTTCCGAGACACTTAACGATTAAATTGTAATTTTTTTTCTTAAATAATTAAAACAGAAGCTTACCTATAAATCCATAATTTACCCCTAAACCAGAACATGTCGGACCAGTCAACCTTCTATAATATGGATAGCACAAAATTTCAATATAATATAATAAAAATAGAAACAATAAAAATGGGATTGAACGACATTTTTTTTCTTAAAAAGGTAGGACTTTATTAACATTTTCTGGATTTTAAAAAAATGGTCTTAAGTAACACCTTATAATTAAATTTGGTAAGTGCACTGGGCCCGGACCTCTCATGACAAACTCGTGGTCTTCTCCCTCTTTGTGGATGGCGTGGGGTTACCAATTTTTGGAAATTAAACCAATAATGGAGCTATCCATTTTTCATTACGTTAATGACAAAAATAATTAATTAAAATTTATAAAAATTATAAACCAGTGCAATTGATTCAGTTATTGATTTTTTTTTTCAAGTTTTTCAGATTTTTATCTATTCACAAACAATTTAGTTTATAGTTAACTTCATGTCATCGATTAAATCGTTAAAACCATTGATTTATGGTTTAACCGATTTAATCAGTTGATCTAGTCTAATTCTAACATCTCTCGGAAGATCGATTTTTCTGGTGGCCATGCTTTTGGAGACTTGTTCCTTCTGATGGGACCTTTCGAGCTCTTTAAGTTCTGTTTTTATTACTTGAGCTTTTTTTACCATTGTTTCAGGTGAGGGCGTTCAGAGATGAATCATGAATTTTGGGGACTCAAAATATAATTTTAACAATTATACTAATTTGTAAATTCGTAAATTTGTAAAGGATTAAAAAATACATTTACCATTTTGGGGGGCAAGGCTACAACCTTCTCCTTTATCTATGCCTTGGTTTCAGGGTGTTGCAGTAAGTCCATCGCCAAAAAGAGTGAGGGTCTCAACCCAAACTCTTGTCCATCATGTTTTTGCTTTACCCTAATGCTTGTTCCTCTAGGTTATCGACATAAATCTCCCTCTATTTGCTTTCATGTTGATCTATGTGTAGAAGGGGGAGTTGCTCGTTGCCTTCGTGGCTTAGGATTAGGGTTTTTAGTATCTTTTAAGGTCATTTTTATAGTTTATATTCGAGATTTATGATTATTTTTTTATAATGTTGTTTCCAAGCATTTAACTTCCCAACATTTATTTGCTTTTTTCTTTTGGCTTTTATCTTTTATGGTATTCAACATTTATTTATTCATGTTCGTGTCTATAACCGAAAATAAATCTAGATAATTTTTTCAACAACATAATGATACATATACATATACATATACATACATATATTCATCACACTAAAGGGGAAAATAATTATAATTCTCACATTCACTTATTGCTATAAAAAAAATCTAAAATTGGTTAACTTGTGAATTGAACTAATAGTTGAACTGATTTTTATAATTTTTTTTATTTTAATAATTTATTTGCTTTGAATTGATCAGATTGGTTGTTCTGGGAATTAATTGGTCGGATTAGTTCGGAATTGATTCAACTAGTTTTTTAACTCGATTCAACTAGTTTTTTGACTCAATTCAACTAGCTTGTACTGTTTCATGCGTCAATCGGTTTTTTACCTATCACCATAGGGGTGTGCATAATTCGGGTAAAACCGAAAAAATTCGGTTAACCGACTGAATTCGGTTAATCGGTCGGTTAACCGAATTTTTTCGGTCGGGGGTCAGTTAATTTTTTTATGATTTTTCGGTTAACGGTTAATTCGATTCGAAATCGGTCAGTTAACCGAAAATTTTCAGTTAACCGAAAAAATTAATAAATAAAATTATCCAACTCAGCCCAAACTCAATTACCCAACCCAATAAAACTAAAACTAAAGTTTACCCAATTACCCAATTACCCAATTCAATAAAACTAAAACTAAAAGACAACCCAATGTACTAAAGTCTAAAACCCAATTTACTTTAATAATTTATAAATTTTTTTAAATTTTAAAAATAAAAAATAAAAAAATTCGGGTAATTCGGGTATTTTTCGGTAATTCGGCTAATTCGGGTAATTTTTAACCAAAAATAAAAAATACATAATTTTCGGTTAATTCGGTTAACCGACCTTATTAACCGAAAAAATTTCGGTTCGGTTAATTTTTTTTAAAAAAATTGGTTCGGTTAACGGTTAAAATTTTTAGAAGGTCGGTTAATTCAGTTATAGTAATTTCGGGTCGGTTAACCGAATGAACACCCCTATATCACCAGATTGATACCCCAACCGATTTTTGGTCCAATTGGTCGGTCTAGTCCAATTTAAATAATATTAAATTTTGACTTTTTTATATTTTTAAATTCATTTTTATTTTTTCATATTTTTATTTTTTTTAAAATTATAAATTCGTAGTTTTTTATTTAAAATATAAAAATACTTTTTAAAATTTCTATATACTTTTAAAGGGTAATGACCAAATTAATAAAAAAATATAAATATGAAGTTAAAAATGTTATTTTACATTTTACATCATTAACTTTAGTGGAAAAATTAGACGGAGGGTGCAAGATTTTTAAAGGGTAAACTACCTATTTAGTCACCGAGTTTACCTATATTATTATTTTGGTTACTCATTTCAAAATTTTGTTATTTTGGTCCTTATTATTAGATAAGTTGTCAATTTTAGTCACTTTACCATTAAAATGGGTTTCATCACCAAACATAATGCTGATGTGACTTGCTATAATAATAAAATTAGCCCTTAATGTTTACCCATTTAATTAATTTATTCTTGATTTTAAAAAAATTAACCATTAATATTTACACATTATATAAACCCATTCTACAAATTAAGAAAATATAAAATAAAATTTAAAAATAAATAAAAATTCAAATATTTTAAAATTAATAAAAATATACAAAATACTCAAAAAAAATTATAAAAAATATATTTAAAAATTGTTTTTGCTTCCCACCTTGTGGCTTTGATGGTTCCCGCAGCTGTCGCTTGTGCTGCCTTCTTCGTCAACTTCTCGCAAAATCACAAGTAAAAAGCGAAGATGCAAAATTTACGCAATAAAAAGAAATTAAAAAGAAAGAGGGAACCTTTCATGGAGCTGCCCAAGGTTACTGCCTCTTTTTTTTCTTTATAATTTTTTAGTATTTTATATATTTTTGAATTTTTATGTTAATTTTATAAATTTAAATTTAAATTTTCTTAATTTTTAGAATCATGACCAAATTGGAATATTGTGTAAATATTAAAGGTTAATTTTGTTATTTTTTTCAAAATAATGATCAAATTAATAAAATGGGTAAATATTAAGGGTTAATTTTGTTATTATACCAGGTCACTTCAGCATTCCGTTGGGTGATCAAATCTATTTTAACAATAGAGTGACTAAAATTGACAACTTACAAAATGGGAGTGACTGAAATAATAAACTTTTGAAATGGGTCACCAAAATAGGAACGCGGGTAAACTCTAGCGACTAAATAGGAAGTTTACCCATTTTTAAATAAAAAAAAGACTCAAAATTAAAATTATAAGGACTAAATTATAAATTTAATAAGAATAGAGGGACTTTAACATATTTAAACCAAAATAAATCACACTGACACATAACGCCATTTTTATCAGAGAAAAGAGTATCTAAAATCTCCCCAAATCTTCCAAATTTCATTTCCTAGGGTTCTCTCTCGATTCCCTATTTTCCAAATCGGTATTGTTAGGGATTTGACGCTAATCCGGATCGGGTAACGAGCCGGAAGATGATAGACAATTGCTTGGGAGCTCAAAGATCTAGAAAGATCCAGAGAACTCTCCGTCATTGCAAGGTCACCATCCTCTGCCTCGTCCTCACCCTCGTCGTCCTACGTGGCACTATCGGAGCCGGTAAATTCGGGACTCCAGGCCAGGACTTCGTCGAGATCCGGGACCACCTCTATTACCGGAAACAAGGCGAACCGCATCGCGTCCTCAAAGAAGTCCAAACGACGTCGTCAGATAACCACGACGGCGCCGACACCAACGCCGGCACCAATAACTACAACGAGTTCGACATCAATAAGATCTTAATCGACGAGGAACCAGACGTCCCGAAACGCGATCCCAACGCGCCCTATTCGCTCGGGCCCGGAATCTCCGATTGGGACGAGCAACGCTCTAGATGGCTGCAAGAAAACCCTAATTACCCAAATTTCATCGGTCCAAACAAACCGAGGGTTCTCTTAGTCACTGGTTCATCTCCCAAACCTTGTGAGAACCCTGTCGGTGATCATTACTTATTGAAATCGATCAAGAACAAGATCGATTATTGTAGATTACACGGGATCGAGATATTTTACAACATGGCGCTGTTGGATGCTGAAATGGCAGGGTTTTGGGCGAAATTGCCGTTGATTCGAAAGCTTTTGCTCTCGCATCCGGAGGTGGAATTCTTGTGGTGGATGGATAGTGACGCCATGTTTACTGACATGGCATTTGAGGTTCCTTGGGAAAGGTATAAAGACTCCAACTTTGTTATGCACGGTTGGAATGAAATGGTTTACGATCAGAAGAATTGGATTGGGCTAAACACTGGGAGTTTTTTGTTGAGGAATGGGCAATGGGCACTTGACATTCTTGATGCTTGGGCTCCAATGGGTCCTAAAGGCAAGATTAGGGAAGAAGCAGGGAAGGTTTTGACCCGGGAGCTTAAGAATAGACCCGTTTTCGAAGCCGATGATCAGTCTGCAATGGTGTATTTGTTGGCTACTCAAAGGGAGAAGTGGGGTGATAAGGTTTACTTAGAGAATTCTTATTATTTGCACGGTTATTGGGGGATCTTGGTTGATAGATATG
Source organism: Gossypium hirsutum (assembly GCF_007990345.1). Classification (NCBI taxonomy): domain Eukaryota; kingdom Viridiplantae; phylum Streptophyta; class Magnoliopsida; order Malvales; family Malvaceae; genus Gossypium; species Gossypium hirsutum. Next base: position 5,257,424 of record NC_053444.1, read on the forward strand.
AGGAAATGATTGAGAATTATCACCCAGGTTTAGGGGATCATCGTTGGCCGTTGGTGACCCACTTTGTGGGGTGCAAACCTTGTGGTAAGTTTGGGGATTACTCGGTGGAGAGGTGCTTGAAGCAAATGGATAGAGCATTCAATTTTGGGGATAATCAGATTCTTCAGATTTATGGGTTCACTCACAAGTCATTGGCCAGTAGAAGGGTTAAGAGAGTACGAAACGAGACCAGTAATCCGCTCGAGGTGAAAGATGAGCTTGGATTGCTTCATCCGGCTTTTAAAGCCGTTAAGGTATCCGCTTCTTGATGATATAGGCTTTGTATGAGATCTTATGCCTACTAAATGATAGGTTACAATATTCAAATGTTGTGTATGGAGAGGGAATTTTATGATTTAGGTCTCGATAAATAGCATTCTTTTGTTCATTGCCTTTAAATTATGAGTTGTTAATGCTTTCCGTAGGAGAACTTAGCTCATTGTTTTGTCTTCCGCTAGTCATTTTTTTTGGTAGCTTATAAGCAAAATCGATTCTGTCAATGTTTAAACACAGTGATACCTTATCGCTCGAATATGTTGCTGCATTTGTAATTCGATCGTTGGTGGTAGCTGGTTTACTTTCATACTGCTAGGGTAAGCCAGTGAAACTAGGTCGCTGCAGGTACCCCGTTCTTAGCAACTTTAGCTCGATGAATCTATAGTTGGGTTGGAACGATTATCATTAGTCTCGGACTATTTGCGACGAGGAGCTCTCGCTCTGTTGAACCCGCAGTACTAATCTAAACAAACTGTCTTTGTTTTATGACTTTTAGAGATTATTTGATAAAAATTGAAAGTTTTTTTCAAAACTATTTTTTAAATATTCAAATAAATAAAGATAATGAATGCATCTTATATAGTATTTTTCAAAAAATAGGTTTTTTATATAGTATTTTGAGTTATTTTCATTCCATTATAAAAAAATAGAATTTAATTATAAATTAAATAAAATATAAAATTAGGTTAGATTTGGATAATCATAAATTTTAATTCATTAAAAAAAAATCTATACATCATCGATTCGTATGGATTTTTAGTTTCTCAAAATTTTGCTTGCTCAGCCCGAATAAAATCAACTATTCTAAATTAAATGGGTTAAATCATAAATTAAATTGATTTTAAACAATTTTTCTCTGATATATATATATATGGTTGGGAAAATACGAGTTCAATTAAAAGTCCGAGAAAACTCCGGTCTATAGGAACCCAAGTCCGAAATAATTATATGATATTACTTAAAATAAAAATAAATGGTAAAGATTTATTTTATAAATATGTATTCAGAAGCACTTTAATTATTTTATATAATATAATTCTATTAAATATATATAATTTATGCTTTTCATAAGGTAAATCAGAATTGAATATTTATAAAGTAAAAGATTCAAAATCATTTGAATTTGATGAAGATCATCTTGTTCAACCTGAGCCCAAATCTTAAAAATTCTAAATCTAAGGGTGGGTTTAGATAGTTGGTGCATTTACTTATAGTTACTATAAAAACAACAGTGACGATGATATTAAATATTGTAGCGATCGTGTAATGTGTAATAAAAAATAAACTAAGCACACTGCACCATCCATTCAAACCCACACTAAGAAAATTTGAACTTAAACAAATTCTAGAAAAAAAAGGATCTAAACCTAAATTCATCCCATCTAAAAAAATCCGAATCTACAAGTTATTTGAACTGTTATTTTGGTTGGACCATATATTTTTACTTTGTAGTATTGATGTTTTTACCTTCCTTTATTCATAATTTGCCATTGCGTGCTGCAGTTACCAAACACAAAAAGGGTTGACCTCAGTCTCTTCCCCTATCAACCAAAACATGTCCGATCAGTCAACCTTCTATGATATAGAATATAGATAGCATCAAATTTTAATAATAATAATAATAATAATAATAGAAACTATAAAAATGAAATGAGATGAGAATTAAAAAAAAATATAAACATTTTTTGGATTTTAAAAAATGGTTTTAAACAACTTATTAGAATTAAAATATTTATTATTGATTTATCACTTAAATCATTCAGTTTCAGTTTAATTAGATCAATCCATCATTTTTAACAACAATTAAATATATTACTAATTCATACAAATTAGTAATTTTAAAAATATATATTAGAAATTTATAAACTGGATTAATGATTTTCAATTTTTAACGATTTACAAATGACTTGGTCTATATTCGATTTTACATTATCGGTTTAACCAATGGTATCATTGGTTTAGTTTGGGCCTCCTTTAGATAGAGAGTGATTATGGTGTGATAAAATTTTTTATTTCATAGTTACAGTAATTAATTTTACCGTCATCGTCATTTTTAACTTTATTGAAAGTAAATACACAGGTTACTCCAGAAGGTAAGAAAATCTAAAAGCAGGGAAATTAACCAACGACAACATATCTGGATAATTTCTTCAACAACATATATACACATACATACATATATATAATATACATATATATTCATCACACCAGAGGGGAAGCTTCATAATTCTAACACATCCACTTATTGCTGCTACATACCTATATCTTACAAATTTTTTTAAAAAAAAGGACGTCGGCGAACAACCTTAACGACGGCAGCGAGTAATGGTGCTGCAACCTCGTGTGTAAGGGTTAGCTTCGGCTCCTGGCCGACAGTTATAATACGAAGCGCCCCTTCGAGAGCACGGCACGGTGTCCCTCTGAAGTGCTTTGTAGCTTATGTAAGTGGTGGTTTGCAATATGCGCCTCTTGATCTCGGACCCTATGTCGAACTCATCATCGTCCACGTTAGCCATGCACTCCGCCGTTGAGTCCTTGCAGCTACCGGACTTGTTCACCGTCGCCGGCACCCAGCTCAAGTGATGCACACCACTTGATTCGGCGGCCAACACGGCGGTGATCAGGGTTGTTGTGAGGAGTAAGGAAATGGCGAGCAGAAAACCCGAGGGATTAGCCATTTTTTTTCTTTTCTTTCTTTTGTTTTGGTTTATTAATGTCGGGACAAGACACGAATGGAGGTGCCAACTTATTTTTAAGGCTACTGGTAAAAAAGAGTCGAAAGAATGACATTGGCTATCTCTTTATTTACTATAATGCCACTTTGCATTCATTAGAGGTAAAAAAAAAACTCAATTTTACAGTTTGGTAACTTTATTATTATTATTATTATTAATGTCACTTTATTTACCTTAGTCAACAGATTAATCCGATTTTTAATCATTCTTTCTTACAAATGAAGAAGAAGAATTTTTATTTATACCTTTCAATTAAGCCTTTTTTTTTAGTTTAAAATAACATTTTTCATCTAAATTCTTTCAAATATTTAATAGTTTCGATTCGATTTATAAATATTTCTGATTATTATGTTTTTTCTTTGTTTAAATTAATATTTATGTTTCGTTTTCATTACACGAAATATTATCTAAGACTAATGATGTTAACTTTTTCATATTTTCCAATAAATACTTGAGATATGATAAATCCAATATTTGATACATGGCGATGATGCAATCAAAATATAAAATTTAAATATAAACTAAAATCTAAAAAAAACTTAAATATATAAAAATAATTTTTTAATAAAAATCAAAATTTAAATTTTTTTATCAAAATAAAATTCTTTTCAATTTTTTTTATAAGAAGTTTATAATTTTCTACCATTCCACGAGAATAGACCTTTTTCTTTTTGAATCGAAAATTTCTAAATGTATTTATCTTCGATTCTATATTTAAATCGAAATTTTTCTTACACAAATTATAACCTTTTCTAAATATAAGTTTTTCTTTTTGAAAAAAATGGTTGCCACAAATTTTTTAAAAATAGAATATAATTTTTTTACAAAACATCATAAATTTAAACATAAAATTAAATTATCGATTGAGTTTTAACTCGATTGGTATGCACGTTATTACTAATGTAGGAAGACGTGAGTTCGAATACTCTAAAATGTATTATCCTCCTGTTTATGGGTTAGAAAGGGATTATAAATAATTTTAGACATTGTATCAAAAATAGCAGATATAATTAGAACCTATATAAAATAAATAGCATTCTGATACCTGAATAGACATCCTTTTGAAAAATATTGTACACTTTTTTAAAAGAGTAAATTAAATTTAGAAATATTTTGTTTTTTTTTTGAATAAAATAGACTCGAAATTTTTTAGATAATTATTTTCTGTAAATATAATAGATTTTTAATAATTTTTAAAATTTTAGATTATGTCATCACAATGATGTCATAATCATCGTATGATAAATATTTATTGGACCACATTGAAAAAGTTAGCATCTTTTGCCCCAAAGATCATTTAGTATAACAAAAACCAAACATGGATACCAAATTGAACAAAAAAAAAAAGAAAAAGAAAAGAAAAAGACATAGATGGCAAAATGGATATTGATGCCAAACATAGGTACCGAAAAGTATATTTACCCTTCAAAATATTGTAATTTAATAATGTTCTCATTTTTAATATGACTTAAATTCAGGATTAAGGGTGTGTTTGTTTTGCGGAAAATGAATTATGAAAAATATTTTTTTATATTTGTTTTATAGAAAATGGCTTAATTAATGGAAAATTAATCTTTTTTTAAATTAAAAAGTGTAAAAATTTTCAAAAAAAATAACTCCTTTGTGACTAATATGAATTTTAGATAAAAATTAACTTGAATCTAACCAAATATTATTATATTAGTAATAAGTTTTTAATTTTATTTAGAAATAGTAATTTCAAATATTATTAAAGCAAATATATATTTAATAATATATAATAAATTATTAATATAATTTATCATTTTCATAGAACTATTCAATATTACAAATTTATTTTAATAATAAATTTTAACATTAATAATTTTATATTTTAAGTAATATTTTTAATGTTTTATTGACAATACCAACAAGTGATGTAGTGATAAGGTAAATTGCACTCCCAAGTAGAGAACATAAGTTTAAAACTTTGGAGACGATGTTTTTGGAAATGACAACCCCGAACATGGACCATAAAGTTGACAAAAAGAATAAAAATAAAATATTTTCTATTATTATTTTAATAATAAATACGGAAAATCATTTGATACACTGCTAGTAGAGTTTTTTAGACTTCTCCACAAGTGGGTTGAGGGTTTGACAAGCGTATTATAAGGTGTGGTAAAAATTTTAAAAAACAATTATACAAATACATGTGACACTCGTTACACTCTCAACCCACTTATGGAGTCTAAAAACAGAGTATCAAATAATAACCCTAATAAATATATAGATTAGAATTTATAAATATTTATCAATAATTTTTAAAATATAAAATATGAATACTTTGACAATATAATAATGTGATTATTTATTTAAATTCTACTCAACTTCATTTATCCCTTCTATCTCCAATGTAGCATTATCCCTCTTAACTTCAAATTTAAGTTTTATTTAGGCATATTGATTATTGTTACGTCTATATAAGATAATATAGTTATTATAACATAAATTTCAGTCGTAGACGATAATGCTTCAATAATATTTATTTTAAAATATAATTAAGCACTGATTATTATTAAGTTCATATAAGATAGTATATTTATTATACAATAAATTTTAATTGTTAAAGGGCAATGCTTCGATAATATTTTATAACAAATACAACTTATGTTAAAACTGTTTCAAACAATAACAAATATTTTACACGAAATCATCGAAAACACTAATAAATATATTTTTTTTTTCTAAAAATCATATTTCGAATTTCGAATTTCTTTTCAAACTAACACATGTATCAATTGATGACTTGGCTACTTATTTTGTTAAGGAAAATCAGATAATGTCAAATTTTATGACAAATCCTCCATGGGTAGTTTTTATGTATATATATATATAGAAATCCTAGTTGAACCAACAACCTTAAAGAGTTTGCCTGTCCTAATCCTTTTGACTAGCAACAATAATAATGGCAAAGAATAATCACAAGGCTTAACCTAACCCACCAATGGAAGAAAAATGAATTTTTTTAGTGATATGGTTTACTCCTTTTTTATGATTTCTTTGTTAAATCTCATTAGTCCAATTGACGCTTTTGCAAGTTCAAAAACCCCTAGATAGCTATTTAGAAAGTTTAGGGTAACCCATTTTTTTAAAAACAAATTTCTAGGAGACTCTTTTAAACCTAATTCAAGAAAATGATTGAAATGGTGATGTGAGGAAACCCTAATTAAGGGTTTCAATTGAAATTCCAGTTTTTACATTCTTTTTAATTACTAATACTTTGAGAATAGAATAATGGGTTGTGGATAATAATATTTGAGATATATTATTTTAAAAATATTTGTATGAATAAACTGAATTAGGCATTGCTCATATGGACGGAGTACATTTTTTTTATCTATTCCTTTATTGATTCTAGGTGTCTAAATAAATAAACTACCCATAACCCTCCTAGACCCATAAATAGGAGGATAATGTGCTTCAAGGCAGTCGAACTCAGTTCTCTTGCATTGACAATAATATCCATGTCAATCGAGCTAATATTCGATTGGTAAAGTTGAATTATCCTTAAATTTATTGGATTGGATTCAACCAGTAAAGCTGAATGTGAAATTTTTAGGAACACCATTTTTTTTTCAAATTTGTAGTTTTAAGAATCAATACATGCATTAATGGATGCATTGACTGTGGTCTCAAATAATTATTTAAATCTTATCAAATTCTTGGAAATGATATTCTTATATTTGAGTTTCAAATATATATATCTATATAAAGTTTCATATATTAATAAATTTTGTTTAATATCTTTTAATATATTCCTGTTTTATATTATGTTCACGTTATTATTTTTCGAAAGGGTTTATTTTTAACATAAAAATATATAAAAAAATATATAAACATTTGATAAAACTTAAACTTAGGATAATTTAATTTTACAAAATTCGATGTTACCATTTCAAAGAAAAATTCATTTATTTTTATATTAATTTTAAAAATATAATTTTTGCATAATTTATTTTACCCATAAGTGTAGTTATAAGTTTGTGTCAATTTAAATTGGAATAATTTTATTTTATTAGATAGAATTGGATTTTCTTTTGTAGATTTCGGTCCACATTGGATAGGATTTGGGTCGTTTTACTTTTTGGGCCATTTAACCATTGATAACAAGGGTTGTTTCCTCATGCTTTTGGGCTTCAACTAAAACCAATTTACTTAAGATGTGGGTTAATTCATCAAACATCCTCAAACTATCACTTAAATTTTATATTAGTCCTTAAACTTTAAAATATTATAATTGAGTCCTCAAAGGTTATGTTAACCTACCTATCCATTTAAGCATTTATTTGGATCTAACTCTTCTATTAACCTGCCTATCAATTTAGGCATTAAATGTCAATTTGGATTTAATAGGAAAAATCTTTAAAATACTTATGTAGCCTATCACAAAGATAGTTTTTGGATTAACGTGTTAAAATAATAGGTAGCATAAATAAAATTTAGGAACAAATACAATACAATTACAATACATGTAAAAATATATGTCGAACTAATTACAATGTAGAATCTAACTAGTATAGCGCACAATGGATGAAGAATTGGGTAAAACTGAATCACTTTGGAAAGAACTGGACAAAACTCATCATGATACATGACATATGCACATGATAGGAGCGACAATGATATATTAGTTAGATTAGTTAGCTCACCTTCAAAATAAAAAAAAAAACAATATAAAATGACAAGGGAAAAGAAAAGAAAAACAAATCATGCAAAACAAATGGTAAAATTTAAGATGAAATACAAACAAATACTAATTTCATGCAAGCAATACATTAAGCCTCCTCCGGAGGCCATTATTTAGATAAATTATAAACAAAACACCCATCTTAAATCATATTATAACATTATCTTGGAGCTTTCAAATAAATCAATTCATAGCCCTCTGGGTTTATCATTATTGAGGTATTCTCTAGCAATTCCACCATTAGCACCCTTAGGGAAGAACCCACCCGGCCTATGCTCATCACCGGTACCGTACATGATCCTCATAATCTCCTTCGGTGTTCTTGAGTAAGAGAGCGAATCCGGGTCGGCCGACAACACGTTGTTGGTAGTTCGACTCTCGGCACCATGCTTCAAAGGTACGATTAGGCCTTTATCCTTGACACCACACTTGCCTAGCTCGTTCCTTAGCCTCGAGATCATGTTTGTGAATTCAAACACCGTTATGTCGTAAGGGTCCACTTTTTCTTCACCTTTCTCATATAACATTGTTCTTAGAACTGCATCTTGTCCAGCTTCCACTCCCAACAACCCTGCAACCAACCATATGACTTCGAAAAACATCTATTAAGCATCCAATTTAAAATTAAATAGATTTGGGTTGATTAATATAAGATCTCATAGTTAAATCGATTTATGATCATTTTAATGAGTCTCAAACTCACAATCATATGTAGGTAGAGATAGAGTAGCCGATTACGTGACAAACTTGATTATAACATATGGGCAAAATCCAAAAATAATATTTTCTTTACCCCAATGAAGTCAAAATTAACCTCAATTATTTTAATTAATTAGATTTTATAATATATATTTAAAAGGTACTTTATTGAAAAACATCAATAGGCTCGCAATCATGGGAGCAAAAAGGGGTTGTTGCCATGAATAGTAATGAAAATAGAAAGAGAAGTATAGCACAGCAAAGTGATGATGGAGTAGCCATTTTACTTGCTATGTACCATAAATTTATTCATTAAAATTTATATATTTTGTTAATTTGGTTTTTATTTTTATTTTTGAATTAAATTTTGTTCTTAATTTTTTAAAAAGAATCAATTTTGACCACCAACCTTCCAAAAAGAGTCCAATGGAAACACTGACCATTAAACTTAACAAAATGCATGCAATCCATGTATATTTCATTTTTTTTAATTTTATGAACTTTTTATAATTTTATGAATTATGATTTTTTTTTAATTTTAAATTATTTGTTTACATGAAATATAAGATAAACAGTGTCATGTCAACATAAAGTACACATGGACTATTATGTAGGTTGTCACATCAATATCGTTAAAAAATTAATGTTTTATTCAACATTTCTGTTAAAAATGATTTGATTATTTTTGAAAATTTAAAAATTTATCATTATTTTTGAAAATTTATTTCTGTTAAAAATGATTTAACTAAATTAAAAAATGTAAACATTATTAGCCAAATTTATCATTATACTTGAATTTTAAAACTTTAATTTATATCAAAACAAACATTAAATATAAATAAAAGAAATATATTTTAAGGTTTTTTTTAATAAATAATCTAATAATATTAAAAAATTATAAAAATTAACCTTATACTAAATTATTTATGAAAATGACCTTATTTCTACAGTGTTAATGAGTACCACCACTTCCTAATATAGTATCACCTCAAAATGTGATAGAATCATTGTCTCTTAATTACAAAAATTATTAGATGTGAACTTTTTTTTTTGTGCTGTCACTTCCCAAGATGGCACCCATGTAAGTTTTCTAAATACATTGTATCTTCGTGGGTATTTTCGGAGTTAAATGGAAAAAAATTTATTAATTCTTGGCGTCACATCCTTTAATGAGGCACCAAATTGGATTAAAAAAATATTTGTTGGTGCCGCCTCCTTCAATAGAGGCACCAATACCAGTAACATTGTTTTTTTCTCTCTAGTGCCGACTCCATATGTGACGGCACCATAAATTTTTTTAGAATTTGTTGGTGCTACCACTTCATATCGAGTTATCAAAAAAGTTAAAAGAAAATTCTTGGTCCCTACTCTAGAGTCTAGATGTGCGGCACAAGTAAATTTTTTTTGAATTTTTTGGTCTCGCGAGTCACCAAAAATTGTAAAAAAAAAAAATTCCCTTGGTCCCTACTCCAGATGTGGTAGCACCAATATTTTTTTTTTAAAATTTTCAGTCCCATCACTTCATATAATCACCAGAATGAGTAAATTAATATTTTGGCACCAAAATTTTTCGGCATGAGTATCAGATTATATGGAACAATGCATTTCTTTTTCTCATCATTGATTGTATCTTATATATATAACTAACGAATTAAATATTGCTTAACACAATTAAAATTCAATTAAAAAAATTATTGGTGTCGCTACATCCAGAGCAGGGAACAAGAAATTTTTATTTTTTACTTTTTTGGTGACTCCATGTGAAGTAGCAACACTAAAAAATTCCAAAAAAAAAGTACCACCACATTTGGAGTAGGCACTAGGAGAATTTTTTTTTACTGGTATTGGTGTCTCCATTGAAGGAGGCGGCACCAACAAATATTTTTTTAATCCAATTTGATGCCTCTATTGAAGAAGGTGACACCAAAAATTAATCATACATATTTTTTCCATTTACCTCCGAAAATATCTGTGAAAATACAGTGTATTTAGAAAACTTATTGTACAGGCCCATTTTGACCTAACCCATTTCAGCCCACTACCCGAGCAAAACCCAATTACAACCCAAACCACAAACCCAATTAACCTACCCAATACCCAAAACATAAACAACAGACCTTAAACAAATTAAACCCAAACCCACCTAAAACTAACCCAAATACAGCCCAAATCCGAACGGCCCAATAAACTTAGGCCCAAATACCAAATTCAGACTAGGGTTTCAGTCTCTGAAACCCTAGCGCCGCATGCTTTGACCCTTGGTCTCTGCCACCGTCAATCACCTCAGCCACTTGCCTCTGACTCGCGCCGCTCGTCCATCACCCTGCAAACAAAGAAGGCAGCAACAACACGAACAGAAAAAAAAAATAGAACAAGTTGTAACAATGGCTATAAAAAGCCATTCAAGCATCTGTAATGGGGCCCCTCTTTCATTTTTTCAAGAAATAAAAAGGGCAAAGAAAACAGATTCAAGAAAATTTTCTTTTAGGTATAAGCTCTATTTTCTTTTTATTTATATTTTTCTCTTTATTTTTCTTCCATCCGAAACTGTTTGATTCTTTATTCTTATTTTTATTTTTAAAAACATACAAATATATAACATATAGATTTTAAAATAGAAAATAATACCTTTTTTTTTTAATTTTCCACGGTGGCCGGCGCGGCGGCGTCAACGGCGGCCCTCCTCGCCGGATTCTGGGCTGAGAGAGAGAGGGAGAGAGAAACTTGAGAAGAAATTTTGTTTGTTTTTTTTGGAGAAGGAGAGAAAAATGAATTTTTTTAAAAAAATTGATTTATATAGGCTGGCAAAACGCACCGTTTTGCCCAGCCCTTTAAAAATCCAAAAACGGCGTCGTTTGGCTCAACCCGCGGGCGACCCGACCCGTCCGGCCAGGATCCGCGTGTTTTTCACTTGAGGGGTTATTTACGCAATTGGCCCCTCCACCTTTGCGGCGTTTTAAATGCGGTCCTTATTGCATTTTCTAATTTGGCCACAAAATCTTATTTCTGTTTCATTTTAGTCCATAACAGTGCAGCGTTTTGGACGCTTGGTCTATTTACCATTTTGGTCCCCCTGTTTCTGCGCGTGTCGTAGTTCGGTCCTTTTCAACTTTTTATTTGAAATTCGCCCAGTATTTTTGTTTCTATTTTGATTTAGTCCTTTTTTCTGTAATTTTTTTATTATTATTTTATCATTTTTATTATTATTTATATTATTGTTACTTATCATATTATTATTATTATTATATAGTAGCTTATATATACATGTACATACATTTTTTTCTAACTTATTTAATACATATATAAATACCTTTTTTATTATAAACATATCTATACGTATGCATATCTATATATTTTTCTTTCACGAATATGGTATATACTTATTCATATATATATATTAAAGTATGTATATATATTATATATTTTATCTTATTTTTTATATATAATCCACATATATATTTTCCTTAAAATGTACATACACATGTTCATATTTTATAATTTTTATCTATTTTCCTTTATTATTTTTATGTTCATTTATGTATTTATTTATGTGTTCTTTTTTATATACTTTAGTTTATTTATTTATTTGCTATGATTGATTTATTTTATTATTCGTTTTTGTATTCATTATTTTTATGCATATTATTATATTTATTATTCCATTATGCATATTAATACTATACTTCAAAAAAAGGAAATTTTTTCTAAATGAGGCAATATTTAGCCTTTGGAAATTCGAGAAAACATGCCCTAAGGTTCTGGGTGTTGATTTTTCTCGTTCAACCAAATGGCTTAATATCCTTTTAAAAATTTTAAAATAAGGCAATGTTTTGCGTTTAGAAATTCGAGAAAACATGCCCTAAGGTGCCGGGTGTTGATTTTTTTCGTTCAATCAAATGGCTTAATATCCTTTTAAAAATTTTAAAATAAGGTAATATTTTGCGTTTGGAAAATTCGAGAAAACATGTCCTAAGGTGCCGGGTGTCGATTTTTCTCGTTCAACCAAATGGTTTAATATCCTTTTAAAAATTTTAAAATAAGGCAATGTTTTGCGTTTGGAAATTCGAGAAAACATGCCCTAAGGTGCTGGGTGTCGATTTTTCTCGTTCAATCAAATGGCTTAATATCCTTTTAAAAATTTCAAAATAAGGCAATGTTTTGCGTTTGGAAATTCGAGGAACGTGTCTTAATGTGTTGAGTTTCGATTTCTCGTTTAACCAAATTGCCAAATATCCTCTTGAATTTTAATCCATGCCATTCAAGTTTTTTTAAGGATCGTATTTTAAATTTCTTTAAAGTTTTTAGTTTTTCGACACTAAGACATTAAGTAATCAACTAGGTACCAATTTTGGGTGTATCGAGGGTGCTAATCCTTCCTTGTGTATAACCGACTCCGAACCCGTTTTTCCCAATTTCGTGGACCAAACCTGTTGTTTTAATAAAATTAAATCGTTTATTAAAAACAATCATTTTTCGAGGTGATCCGATCACACCTCATCAAAAAGTATCGGTGGCGACTCCCATTTTCGTTTTCATTTTCCAAAATCCAAGTCGACCCCGTTTTCATCCAAAAAATGGTGTCAACACTTATATGGGTGCCGCATTGGAAAGTGGAGGCACGAAAAAAATGATTCTTTTACATCTAATGATTTTTGTAATTATGAGACAATGATTTTGTCACCTTTTGAGGTGGTGCGGCCTTAAGAAGTGGCGGCACTCATTGAAACTGTAAAAATAAGGTCATTTTTATAAATAATTTGATACTAAATCATTTTCATAATTTTTAATATTATTGGGTTATTTATCTAAAAAAACCATATTTTAAATAGGGATAAATTACTTTTCTAGAATGTCTTTGTGATACACGTTTATGCTCTCTCTCTCTCTCTCTATGTATTGGGTAATTAAGTAATGTTTTTTTTATTTTATCTTTTATTTTCCTTAGTAGTGAAAGCAATTGTACGTTAAACGAAAAAAGGGAAAAATGAAGTGAATTAAAAAATGGGTTGTGTTTAGAAATAGATTAAAGTAAAATTTGTGTTGGAAAAATATGCTTCATATATATATATAAATTATTAGTTTCATGAGAGCAATACATTAAGTCTTCTCCGAGGCCATTATTTAAATAAAGTATAAACAAAGCATTCGTCTTAAATCATATTATAACATTATCTTAGAGTTTTTAAATAAATCAATTCACAGTCCTCTGAGTTGATCATTATAGAGGTATTCTCTAGCAATTCTCCCATTGCCACCTTTAGGGAAGAACCCACCTGGCCTATGCTCGTCACCGGTACTGTACACGATTCTTAGAATTTCTTGCGGTGTTCTCGGATAAGAGAGCGAATTCGGGTCAGCCGATAGCACGTTGCTGGTGGTTCGATTCTCGGCACCGAGCTCCTTGGGTACGATTAGGCCTTCATCCTTGATACCACACTTGCCTAGCTCGTTCCTTAGCCTCGAGATCATGTTTGTGAATTCAACCACCGTTATGTCGTAGGGTTCCACTTTTTCATCACCTTTCTTATATAACCATTCTCTTGTAGCTGCATCTTGTCCAGATTCCACTCCCAACAGCCCTGCAACCAACTATGTGACATCGGAAAACATTGATTAAGCATCTGATCTAAAGTCAAAAGAGATTTGGCTTGAATATAAGATATCGTAAGTATTTTAAAGAGTCCCAATCATATGTAGAGATAAGAGTAGCTGATTACATGATAAACTTTAAAGGAGAATAACATATAGGCAAAATTCAACAATTATAATTGATATTTTTGAAGTCCCATTATTTTAATTAATTAGATTTTATAATATATATTTTTAAAAGTCACTTCTTTGAAAAAATTTATATATATATATTTTGAAATTTGTATCAACAATAAAAGGTCAATGTTGAAAAATCTTAATTATTAAAAGTCAAAATGTGACAAAGTTAGTGAATAGGGCCCTGACCTCCTTAACTAAATAAAAATATTGCTTTCTAGCCCCCCCAGAAAATTGTGACATTCAATTTAAATCTCTTTAGTCTATGATTAAATAGAAAAATTATATTTTTTGCTGCTCTATAAAATGTTTAGCTTTGACTCTCAAGGCCCTTAAACAAATTCCTAACGCCACCCCTAGTGGCAAAGTTGGCACCAAAGCTAGTGGTCCAACCCTTGGTAATCCATCTTCTCCTCAATTTTGTAATAATTCTTAAAAAAAAGAAAAAAAACATTTTAATAGGGTATCATGCCATAAACTTACATAAATCATCTAACGGATACCATAAAATATCTAATAAAAAAATATATCAAAACTATATATTAATTTCATGAAATTTTGTGTAATTTTAATCATATTGATTCAATTTTCACAAATTACTATCAACATTTTTGAATTAGCACCATTTTATGTTGATATATTGTATACGCATACAATTATATAAATTCAATATGAAAATAAATATATGTATTCATTTCTTTAAATGTGTACAGTTGAATCAAAATCAGAGTTTCATGTATACATATGAAATAAATTACACATTGAAACAAAATTCATGTATAAATTTGATACTTATCCCAAAAAAGAATTACCAATTTAAGGAAAATGAAGGTACTTAGAACTGCAATATCACAAACAATTCAAAGATTTAACCAATATGATTAATATATCCTTTATGTCCGCTTTAAGGAGAATGAGATTTTTATTTACCTGTTTCGAAGCGAATTTTTTGAGGCAAGGGGTTGTACCAACATAGCCATTGAGTCCCACATAGGGGATAGCATATACTGCTAACATATACTTGATGGGATCTTCATAAGGATCAAATGGAGGATCCAAATTGTACCCTGCTGCTTTATCAAATAATTTTGCAAAGTTTTCAGAGCTAATATCAATCAAAGGCCTTGGAATCCCACCGGTTCTTCTCACAATTTCCCTACCAAGGTAACACAAAATCAACACACTCATCTATAAAACCTTAATCATCAGAGCTATATATTTTCGTCGAGAAAACTTACCTATTATGACCGATTTCTTGATAACCGAATTCCTCGATGATCCGACGGGTAAGGTAGTCGAGATTGGCCCGTCTGCCACCAATCGGAGGTGGTCCGCCTTTAGCAAATTCGGGTTCAAAGGCGTCGAGGCCTTTGCCAAGTGCACCATACAAGAAGAACTCAGCTTCAAGGAACTCTAAGTTTTGAGCAAAATGAAATCGATCATTGTCATCGGCATCATTAGGCTCGCAATCACCGGGGCAAGAAGGGGTTGTTGTTGCCATGAATTGTAATGGAAATAGGAAGAGAAGTATAGCACAGCAAAGTGTTGATGGAGTAGCCATTTTTCTATAACCAAATTTGTTACTTAAAATTTTGTTTCCTTCCTGCATGAAAAGAAAGGACCACTAGCTATATATAATGTTTTTTTGTTTAAAGGGTAACTAGACATTTGCATAGGTTAGTAGTTTGGATCATTTTTCCTATTTAAACTATATCAGATAAATTTTAGACGAGATGATAAATTTAGTCATTAACGTTTACATATTTTGTTAATTTTGGTTCTTATTATTTTTTTAGCTAAATTTTATCCTCAACATTTTAAAAACTCAAATTGTTGTTCTTTTAATGGAAACACCGACCATTAAACTTAACAACATGCATGCAATCTACGTGTATTCCATTTTTTTAAAAATTATTTATTAACATGACATATAAGACAAATAGTGACATATTAATATAAAGTACACATGAGTTACTACGCAAATTTCCACACCAATATTTTAAAAAACTATTGTTTTATTCAATATTTCTATTAAAAAAGTAATTAATTTTTATCAAAACAACCCCTAAAAATAAATATAAATAAAAAATGATTTCAAATAAGGAAAAAGTAGTTTTCTAGAATGTATTGGTGATAATATACATATTGGGTAATTTAAGTAATGTTTTTCATTTCAATTTATTTATTTTATTATTCTTAGTAGTGCAAGCAATCGTACGTTAAACGAAAAAAAGAAGGAAGTGAGTGGTTAGAAAATGGGTTGCGTTCAGAAATAGATTGTAAGTACAATTTGGGTTGGGAAAAATATGCTTCAAATGACCAAATCCAAAACCTTAACTTTGAAACGCAAGTCATTGCTTGAAAAAGGAGATTTAAAATTGAAATTAGCTTAAAATTAGACCAAATTCCTTCAAATCATTAACTTTTCTTTCGTTAAGAGTTGGTACTACGTAGGCATTGAAGTTTCAACTTTGGTCAATTATTTGAACATCATCAATTTCTATTTGTCTTAATCCGTAACAACTCTATCAACTCTCCTTTAGAAGGTAAATGAGATAAGGTCTTGAGTTTCTTGGATTCTCCTCTCATATTTTATGCACATTTGATTATGCGTTTAGAGTTTTACTTGGAGAATAATTTATCATAAATCAGTAAGTATAGTCTCTGCTTTAAATTCGATTCACTTGTCCAGTTGCAACTTCATTCTTATATTTATCCTCTTTTTTCCTTAAAGTTTAGTTATCAATTGATGAAATACACAACTTGTGGAGTTTTTATAGACTCTAGAAGCTGGTTAAGGATATGACAATTGTCTCATTTTTTAAATATATCTTATGAGACATATGTCACATCTTCAACTTGCGGACTTTAAAATACTCTACAAGCTTGTAAAAAATTTAGTGCATTTAAAATTTTTTTTTTTGTTTTTGTTTTTATTTTTTATTAAGTCAAATAATTTAGTTTCATATTTTATAGAATTTGTGTAGCACCCCACCCACGGCCTGAACGTTATGGCTGAGAAATTACATAATTTCATTTTAAACTCAGATTTTGAATTCAAAAACATGAGTTTTGACAATATTAACTTTGGTAAATTGCTATCCATTTTTTAGGAAAAATCTCGTTAAAACTATTTATTTATTTTTTACAGGAAAACACCTAAGTGATTACTTTATTGTGAAGCAGAAATTTTAGAGTATTAAATATTGAAATCGCGACTTTAATTTGTGAAAACATATAGCTTTGCAGTTACGATAAAAATATTTTATAGTCCGACAAAACCAACCAAAATGAGAATTAAAGTCCAAAATAGTTTACAGTCCAAAAAGTTCGAAAAATTCAGAATAATTTAAAAAAAACATAAATCGTCTTATTTATTTAACCAGAGAAACAATTCGAGCTCCCGTGCGTCGCCCGATTCTAAGTTTGTTGATTACCTGAGAAGTCAGAAAAATTGGGTGAGCTTACAAAGTTCAGTGTGTAACTCAGCCCACACACAAATAGAACATATGTCAACTTCACCCAGAAGTAAAAAATCGAATAGAATACACTGCATGATATACCATGCAATGCAACATAATAATAAGATTAGATACGAATGACATGGCATATCATGCGATGCAACACTTATTACATAATAGATACATATCCTACCCCCATCCGCTACACACCATCTCTGTCCATCCTTACATGCCAAATAGGGTAATAAATACCCATCCAACCCCATACACTAATAAGTGAGCATATGTCACTATATAGAGTAGTGCAATCAAAGTTGCTAGACAATAATGCGTTAATCCGTCATAATTAGATAAGTGTGGTCAAGCCACCAGAACAAATATGTAGTTAAAACCAATAGATAAGGCAGATCATTAAACTGCCAACACTTCTTCCATCACATCATAAACCTACCCCAATGTACATGCAATCACTATCCATATATCCAAATACACACAAATCATACATGCTTTACACATCAGAACATGCTAACATGCTTTCAAAAGTTACAAATATAGAAGCAAAATATCAAATTTCATATATATAAGCTATACGTATCACATAACAGACTCAACAGGGTGACTAACCTCGAATTGCACATAATATAACCCTAACTAAAATTTACAGAAAATGGGCCCACATGACCGTGTGGCCCATATTGCCTATCTGGCTGAGCTTGTGTGGCTTACACGATTTGACACACGACTATATGACTCACATGTTCTGGCACACGGCTGTATGGTGTTGACAGTAGATTTACGGCTTTACTTTGTAAACTAATTTTTGGGATTATCGTTACACACCTGATCATTTTTCGATGCCAATGCAACAACAACGATACCAACACCTAAAAATGACTTTCAGAATAAACTATTTAGCAAATGTCATACTAAATCCGACCAATAAATCAACCGTAACGCTAAACATTCGGATTGATTATTTTTTTAACACTAAGATTCGGCCTTAACAAGGCATTGATCACTTACCCCAACGGAAGAGGAATTTTGTAACGCTTCTAATTTTTCGAAAGACTAGCCGCTTCTAATTCTTTACCTAAATCACATATTTCTAACCATTCAAACTAATATCGCCCAAAATAAGAATTCATATCCAAACATGTGATAAACAACTCCTTTACAGAATACAAGCCTTAAATCAACACCCTTACCACCCACGGCCAGCAATCAAGACTGAAAAGGATGTTAGCGCAAAATAACTCAATAGTAGAAGAGACGAAAAGTAAAGGAACGATAAGAGGGTAGAACAATATATGACAGTAACACAGTGGCAAAAAACATCTTCAAAAAGAAAGAAAAAGAGATTGGTTATGGAAAAGATATAGAACAGAACAAAAAGAAAAGAAAACCAACAGAGAAAGAGTGACAGAAACTTATTGAAACCCAAAAAAAAACAAAACAGGAGATGGAGAAGTGGACAGAGAGGACAGTAGAAAGTGGAGAGATTTTAGAAATATTTTTTGGGGAAATTTTTAAAAAAAAAATTAGAAAAACTACCTACATCCTAACTAACTCTGATTAGTTATCATTATCAGATTTTTCTAACATAGGACCTCTAGGTAAGCTGAAGCTTTACCACTGAACTAGCAAGGTCATTTTTGTCAATAGTTGAGCAAAAATAATATATAAGCTAGATGTTCAAGGATAGGGGTCGAAACAAAAATTAATAAAGACTCAAGGGAAGGGATGTGAACACAATACCTTAGGCACATAAACATAACTCTTAACCACTAAACCAAATCAGTTCACTTGACACTATTCCTACAACAGTTGTTCTAAAACAAGGCGTGACCTTTTTTGGTTCAACAACCCAATTTCTACTAATCCAGCTTTTGGAACATGACAATTTGTTTTAAGTAGTTGTACTTTTTTAGGGGCAGTGAGTTAGTATTTTTAGCCTATAAATTTACTATGCATTGTTGTATTTTTCGTTAAGTTCAAAATCAATTCATCAGCCTTTCTCCAGTTTATTTGTACTATTATTTTATTCCATTTTGCAGCAGTGTTTTTTTCTCTTTTTGTTTCATGGTGTCAAGAGTTGTGTTGAAGTTTGATTTACTTACACTTTCTTTCTTCTTATCTATCAAGTGTTCTTTGTCTTTTTAGAGGAGATCGAGATTTGGGAAAAAGAGATGGAGTTAACAAATGTAGGAAGCAATTCAAACACACAATACGGTGTTAAGAAGCTTGTAGGTACAAACTACAAGTATTGGAGAATGTGTTGAGAAGCATACCTTCAAGGTCAAGACCTATGGGATTTGGTTGCAGGAGCTAGTGATGAAATTTTTGCAAACACTAAAATTCTAAACCACGTAGGAAATGAAAGATTAAGTGCGGCAAAGCTCTCTTTGCATTAAGAACTTCAATTAGCAAAGAGTTCATCGACCGTGTTTAGGATATCAGCTCCTTAAGAGAAGTGTGGAAGACACATGAGATACTATTTTCCAAAAAGAGTACAACAATATTGCAGTTGTTGGAAAATGAGTTGGCATCATCAACTCAATGGAGTATGTCTATTTTTGAATATTTCTTAAAAGTTAAAATTATTTGTGCGGAAATTTTAGAATTAGATAGAATCAGAATATTTGTGATGCCAGGTTGCGGCGATTTCTCATTCAAGGATTGAAGAAGGAATACATTTCTTTTGTTACTTCCATTCAAGGGTGGGCAATGCGACTTTTAGTTGAAGAGTTAGAAAGTTTACTTTCTAATCAAAAGGCTTTAGCAAAGCAAATGGCTAAGGATTTAGACATCGATTCTACCCTCTTCTCCAAAGTGAAGCATAATAAGAAAAACATATCACCAGGGAATAAAAATAATAAAAAAGGTGGTCAAGTGTAGGAAAAACTGTTGATGGTGGCTCACAAAATAACAACTCTATTAAGTGTTACAAGTGCGACAAAATTGAGCATATCAAGAGGAATTGTAGAGTCAAGCTCTCCAAAGCAAATGTTGTAAGTCAAAATAAATGACAAGATCAATTCAAATGGGAGCAGTGATTTATCGTGGAAATTGTTAAAAGTAATAACACAAAATCAACACTTGCTCAAGATCTCTTCAGCCATGAAAATTGCAAAGAAGAGTGGATCATTGATTCAGACTGCTTTCATCGTGTAACTGAAAATGATGAGCTACTCTCAGAACTGCGTCAACACATTGAAGAGCGGGTTATTGTTACAATAGACAATTCAACTTATCCAGTAAGAAAATGAGTGGTGAATTTTGGAAAAGATGAAATGAGCATAGCCAAGCTAAATGACGTTTTTCACGTTCTAGTTTTGAAGAGAAATTTAATATCGATTTCTAAAATTGCATATTCTGGAAAATATATTTTGTTTGGGCCTAAAGATTTAAAAGTGCCTAATCACATGAAAAATATATCTATTGATGTTGTTACCTCTGGTGAGAGGAAATATTCTTTATTTGTTATGATAACAGGAAAAGCCTATGTAAAGAAGACAAGCCAGATGAAAGTGTAGCGATTTGGCACACTTGGTTAGGTCATTTAGGCTATCAACTATTACAGAAAACCTCCTCAAACAAGTTGGTGGATGACATGCCATCCTTGAAAAAAGTTCATGAAGGTGTAATTTGTCAAGGGTGTCAATTTGACAAATCACATCATCTTTCGTTCACAAAGTCATCAAATCGCAAATCTTCTCTGCTTGATTTGGTCTATACAGACCTGATGAGACTAATAAAAACACCAAGTTTCAGTGGGTGTTGCTATGTCATGTTGTTAGTAAATGCCTTCTCAAGGTATAGTTGGGTAAAATTCTTTAAAGAGAAAAATGAGACTGTAACAAAGTTTGTCAAATTCAGAGATACTACAAAAAAAGAATTTGGGAAGAAGATTAAATGTTTTCGGAGTGATAATGGTGGAGAATACACGTCAGATGATTTTTTCCAATACTACATTGATAATGGAATTTTACGGCAGATGACGTGTCTGATTACACCTTAACAGAATGGCATTTCAGAAAGGAAGTTGACTTATCTTATCTCTATGAATCCCTCGTGGCTGCATGACAAAAATATTCCTTAAGAGCTGTGGGTTGAAGCTATGCAGTGTGCATACCATGTAATAAATCGCCTACCTCTATGGCTAGGTAAAGAAAAGGCTTATTTTAAAATTTTACATAATGTCAAGCCAAATGTAAATTATTTTCAGGTATTTGGTTTAATTTGTTATGTTCATATTCCAAAATCTAATAAAACCAAGCTTGACTAAAAGCAGAGAAGTGTATTTTTGTTGGCTATGACCATTGTAGGAAAGGATGAAGATGTATGGATCCAAAAATAAAGAAGTATGTCATTTTCATAGATGTTTTCGATAAATTATCACCCTATTATCAAAAGTTATTCATGATGATGAGAAAAGTAGCTTACAACTACTTCTTGAAAGAAACATGGAAGCTCTAAATGATGAAGACCCTTTAACATCTGATACCTCAAATGTGGAAGGTGGTGAGCAAAAACCCCAAAAGAAATCCACAAGGGAGAAAAGGCAACCACAATACTTGAAAGATTATGAGGTGCAAACCAACAATTGCCCAATTACTTTATACTTCTTTATTGGAGAAATGGATGAAGAAGTATGTCATTTTCATAGATGTTTTCAATAAAGTATCATCATATTATCAAAAGTTATTCATAATGATGAGAAAAGTAGCTTACAACTACTTCCTGAAAGCAACATAGAAGCTCTAAATGATGAAGATCCTTTAACATCTGATACCTTAGATGTGGAAGGTGGTGAGCAAGAACTCCAAAGGAAATCCACAAGGGAGAAGAGGCAACCACAATACCTGAAAGATTATGTGGTGCAAACCAACAATTGTTCAATTACTTCATACTTCTTTATTGGAGAAATGGATGAAGGAGTATGTCATTTTCATAGATGTTTTCGATAAAGTATCTGTTGAGATTGTGTGTTTAAGATTGTTACCATTTACTTTTTTTTCTTGTTGCTAAGTTTGAATAATTCTCTTTTACTTTAGGAGCTTAGTTTTTTGATTTGTTTGGTATATTGTTACCAGATTTTTAGCAGATTTTTAGAACCTCTTTTTTTATTTTTAGTCTTGAACTTTTGTATTTAAATTGTTGAGGTCCAAATCAATTATCATTCCAGTATTGAATTATTTTTCTATTTTAAAACTTCCTTTCTCTTTTTTCTGCTTCAAATCTCTCAATCAATCATCAAAGTTCGAGTTCTAATCACCAACAAATTGGTATCGGAGCTGTTTTCTTGAGGGATCTGTGAGGTTATTTGCGTGTTAAGATGGAAGGAAAGTCCAGTTTTTCAATTGTTGTACCACCAGTCTTCGATGGAGACGATTACTAGATGTGGGCAGTTCGCATGGAGACTTACCTAGAAGCTTTGGATCTTTGGGAAGTTGTAGAAGAGGATTACGAGGTCTGACCACTTCCAGCAAATCCTACTGTGGCACAGATTAAAGCATAAAAGGAAAAGAAGACAAGGAAATCAAAGGCAAAAGCTTGCTTATTTCAGTTGTGTATCAAATTATTTTCACACGAATAATGTCTCTAAAATTAGCAAAAGAAATATGGGATTACCTCAAGGCTGAGTATGCAGAAGATGAGAGGATTCATGGAATGAAAGTCCTGAATCTAATCAGAGATTTCAAGTTGCAGAAGATGAAGGAGTCTGAGTCGGTGAAAGAATATTCTGACAGACTTCTCAGCATTTCCAACAAGGTGAGATTGCTTGGTTCTGAGTTGAACGACTCTAGAATCGTAGAAAAGCTACTAGTCATTATTCCAGAGAAGTTTGAAGCCACTATTACTACTCTGGAGAACACTAAGGACCTGTCAAAGATCTCTCATGCAGAGCTCTTGAATGCTTTATAAGCACAAGAGCAAAAGAGATCCATGAGGCAAGAGGGAGTGATAGAAGGTGCCTTACCTGTCAAACATCAAGACAACAACAGGTATAAAAAGAAGAAAAATTTTAAGAACCAGTCGACGAGTGGAGAAAATTCATCAGGCAATTATCAGAAGAGCAAAAGAGGAGATGTCAAGAAATCTTACCCACTTTATCACCATTGTGAGAAGAAAGGTCATTCACCATTCAAATGTTAGAAAATACCTGACGCTATATGCTCCAAATGCAATCAATTTGGACATGAAGTAGTGACTTGCAATGTTAAAGGCCAGGTGCAAGAAGTAGATGCTCAGGTAGCTGATCAAGAAGAAGAAGATCAATTGTTCGTGGTTACTTGTTTCTCAAGTAGAGAATCAAGTGAGAGCTGGTTGATTGATAGTGGGTGCACAAATCACATGACGTATGACAAAGAGCTCTTCGAGGAATCGAGAAACACTAAAGTCAAAAGAGTGAGGATTGGAAATGGTGAGTACTTAGAAGTCAATGAAAAATGCACAGTAGCTATTACAAGCTATGAAGGTATAAAATTCATTTAAGATGTTTTGTTTGTACCTAAAATTGATCAAAATCTTTTAAGTGTTGGTCAGTTACTAGATAAAGGCCATAAAGTGCCATTTGAGAATAAGTAATGCTTGATCAGAGTTGCTAATGGCAGAGACTTGTGCAATTTCAAAATCAAGGGAAAAAGTTTTGCTCTTAATCCAATGGAAAATGAGTAAATGGGTTTTAAATCCAAAGTTAGTACTACTGAGACTTGGCACAAGAGACTTAGGCATTTTTACCATTGAGGATTGCTTCAAATGCAGTCGAAGAAGCTGGTGAAAGGACTTATAAACATGATGATGATCTACCTCATTGTCGAGCTTGCAAATTTGGGAAACAACATAGATAACCCTTTCCTAAATAAGCCTGAAGAGCCTCGAAGAAGTTACAGCTTGTCCATACTGATCTTTGTAGTTATCAGAGAACGCCATCGTTAAATGGTAACCTCTATTACATAGCCTTTATCGATGATCTAACAAGAATGTGTTGGATTTTCTTGTTGAAATAAAAATTAGAAGTTGCTGGTGTGTTTTGGAAATTCAAAGCCAGAGTTGAGAATAAAAGTGGATGCATGATTCAGATTTTAAGATCTGATAATTGCAAGGAGTACACTTCAAAAACCTTTAATAGGTTTGAAAAGAGGTTGAAATTGAGCATCAGTTGACAGCGCCATACACTCCACAACAAAATGGAGTCAGTGAAAAGAAGAACATATTCATAATGGAGATGGCTTGATGTATGCATCATGAGAAGAATCTTCCAAAAAGCTTTTGGGGAGGAGCTGCAAACACTGCTGTGTTCTTGCAAAATCAGATTTCAACAAAAGCTGTAAATGATCAGACGCCATTTAAAGCTTGGTATGGTTACAAACCTTCTTTAAAGTTCCTCAGAGTGTTTGGCTGCCTGTGTTTCACTTACATTCCACAGGTCAAGCGTGATAAGCTTAACAAAAAGGCAGAAGCTGGCATTTTTGTTGGGTATAGCACTGTATCTAAAGCTTATAGAGTCTTTCAACGACACACTGGACATGTTATTATGAGTAGAGATGTTTATTTTGTTGAAAATGAACAATGGAATTGGGAAGACTCGACCAAGATGAACCAAACTTCAAGTGTACCAAATTATTTTACCATTGGCAGCACGTTAAAGGAGCTTAAAGATGAAGGGTAAGATGTTTTAGCTGATGATACACCTGTCAGAGGTACAAGACTACTCTTCAACATTTATCATAGATGTAACGTGGCTATTTGTAAGCCTGCAGGGTATCATGATACAAAAAATAGTCAACATTGGATGGCTGCAATGAAGGAGGAGCTTTCGATGATCGAGAAAAATAAAACTTGAGAGCTGGTTGATTGACTTCTAGACAAAAAGATAATTGGAGTAAGATGGGTGTTTAGAACGAAACTAAATCTTGGTGGTTCAGTTAACAAATTCAAAGCAAAACTTGTTATGAAGGAATATGCATAAGTCTTTGGAGTTGATTATTTAGAAACATTTGCACCTGTTGCCAGACTTGACACTGTAAGGTTGCTGCTTGCTCTTGCTGCACAAAAGAACTGAAAAGTTTTTCAGGTAGATTTGCATTCCTAAATGGATTCTTACAAGAATAAATCTTTGTAGAGCAACCTGAAGGTTTTGTAAGCAGAGGCAATAAAGACAAAGTTTACTTGCTGAAGAAGGCTTTGTATGGCTTAAAACAGGCTCCACGAGCATGGTATAATAGAATTGATGATTATTTGGTGGGCCTTGGCTTTCAGAAAAGTCAATATGAGCTTACACTATATGTCAAGCATGAAGGTACAAACACTTTAGTCATTTCTCTTTATGTAAATGACTTATTGATTACAGTGAGCAATCTCGATCAAGTTAATCAGTTCAAATTAGAAATGAAAAAGGTCTTCGAAATGACAGACCTTGGTCTGATGTCTTATTTCCTTGGCATTAAGATCAAACAAAGCCAAGATAAAGTGTTCATCTGTCAAAGAAAGTATGTAAAGGAGATACTTAAAAAATTTCATATGGAAGATTGCAAAGCAATTAGTACTCCTATGGATCAAAAAGAGAAGCTAATCAAAGATGATGGTTCTGCCAAAGTCATTGAAGCTGAGTTTAGGAGTTTGGTAGGTTGTCTAATGTACTTAACAACAACCAGACCCGACATCTTGAATGCTGCAAGTATTTTCTCCAGATTCATGTATTGTCCCAATGAGACTCACATGAGAGCTGCGAAAAGAGTTAGCAGGTACATCAAGGGGACCTGGAGTTATGAAGTGAAGTTTTTAAAGCATAGGGAATTGAAGTTAATTGGTTTCTCTGACAGTGATTGGGGTGGGTCAACTGATGATATGAAGAGTACATCTGGTTATTGTTTTTGTCTTGGATCAGGCATGTTCTCTTAGAGCTCGAAGAAGTAAGAAATTGTAGCTCAATCCACTGCTGAGGTAGAATTTGTGGCTGCAACAGCAACAGTTAACCAAGCTATCTGGTTAAGGAAGATTTTTGTTCATCTAAACATGGAGCAGAAGTAAAGCACAGAGATTCTAGTTGATAACCAAGCTGCCATTACAATCTCTAACAATCCAGTCTTTCATGGAAAGACTAAGCATTTCAACATCAAGTTATTTTTTGTTCGAGAAGTTCAAAAGAGCAGTGATGTGTCTCTTTGTTACTGTAAATCTGCAGATCAAATTGCAGATATCTTCACCAAACCATTGCCACTTAGCAAGTTTGAAAGCTTCAGGAAGAAACTTGGAGTTTACAACATTTAAATAAGGAGGAGTGTTGAGATCACGTGTTTAAGATTGCTGCCATTTACTTTTTTTTGTTGCTAAGTTTGAATAATTCTCCTTTACTTTAGGAGCTTAGTTTTGCGATTTGTTTGGTATATTGTTACCAGATTCTTTGCAGATTTTTAGAACCTCTTTTTCTATTTTTAGTCTTGAACTTTTGTATTTAAATCGTTGAGGTGCAAATCAATTATCATTCTAGTCTTCAATTATTTTTCTATATTAAAACTTCATTTCTCTTTTTCTGCTTCAAATCTCTTGATCAATCATCAAAGTTCGAGTTCTAATCACCAATAGTATCATCCTATTATCAAAAGTTGTTTATGATGATGATGAGAAAAGTAGCTTACAACTACTTCCTGAAAGCAACATGGAAGCTCTAAATGATGAAGATCCTTTAACATCTGATACCTTAGATGTAGAAGGTGGTGAGCAAGAACCCCAAAAGAAATCCACGATGGATAAGAGGCAACCACAATACCTGAAAGATTATGAGGTGCAAACCAACAATTGTTCAATTACTTCATACTTCTTTATTAGAGAAATGGATGAAGAAGAACTAATAAGTTATGAGGAAGCTAAAGATAAACCAAAATGGCAAGCAATTATGCTAGAAGAAATTAAATTTTTAAACAAAAATCAATCTTGGAAGTTAGTGCCAAATCTAAATAATTACAAGCCTATTACTTGTAAGTGGGTGTATCGTTTAAAGAGGAAATCAGATGGAACTATTGATAAATGCAAAGCTTAACTTGTTGCATAAAGATTTTCTCAAAGCTACAGGTTAGATTATGAGGAAGCATTCAATTTGATTGCAAAAATGACAATACTAAGAACACTTTTTCTCTTACAACCTTTAAGAGGTAGGAACTATGACAGCTTGATGTAAAGAACGTGTTTCTTTATGACGACCTAAACCGTGAAGTATTTATGGAATAATCTAGAGGCTATGTTTCTATACAGCATCCTCACAATGTCTACAAGCTCAAAAAGGCGTTGTACGACCTTAAGCAAGCATCACGTGCTTTGTATGGTAAAATGGCTCAATACTTTATATTTTTTGGTTTTAAAGTTTCAAATGCAAATTCTAGTTTGTTTGTTAAACTAGAATCATATTTACACTTGTTGGTCTTGTTGTACATGGATGATATGATAATTATTGGAGATAACGAAGCTGAAATTTCTAAGCTGAAAAGTGATTTATTTGTTCGATTTGAAATGAAAATCTTGGGAGAAGTTGACCGCTTTCTAGTCTAGAAATTAAAAAAAATAGATGATGGATATTTCATCTCTCCAAAAGCTTATGCAAAGAAACTCTTGCAGCGTTTTAGCATGGGTTAGTCAAAAAAAAAAGCAACTCCAATGGAGCTACATCTCAAGCTGATGAAAGATGAAGGAAAGTTGTTGCAAGATGTTACAAAATTTCGGAAACTTGTTGGTAGTTTAATTTATTTAACTATCACAAGACCATAAATTGTCTATTCTATTGGTGTAGTCTCACAATTTATGCAATGTCCAAGGAATACTTACTTAGATGCAGCAAAGAGAATTCTGTACTATGTAAAAAGCTCTATTGATTATGGTTTGATGTATGGAAGAAGTGAGAATTTTGTGGTAAAAGGCTTTACTAATGCAGATTCGACAGGAGATGCAAATGATAGACATTCAACTTCAAGTAATTGTTTCAATACTGGTTCAGCTATGATATCTTGGTGTAGCAAGAAGTAGAATATGGTTTCTCTATCTAGCACTAAAGTTGAATATGTGGCAACAACCATGGCTGTTCAAGAATACATGTGGTTAAGGATTTTGATGGGCAATATGTTGTGCAAAGTTGAGTATGGTGTGCAAATCCAGTGTGATAATGAAAGTGTTGTTAAACTTGCTTCTAATCCTATCTTTCATGCTCAAACAAAGCATATAGAAGTTCGTCATCACTACATTTGAGAAAAAGTGTTGAATCAAGAAATTGCTGCAAGGGATCTTTACAAATAACCAAGTGGCAGACATTTTCACAAAAGCACTGGGAAAGCCTAAGTTTGAAGAGTTTAGAGTTGCACTTGGAGTTGTTGATTGTAAGCATGCACTAAGGGGGAGTTGTTGATTTTTTTACAAAGTCAAATAATTTAGTTTCATATTTTATGGAATTTGTTTTGAGTAGTTTCATTTTTTAGGTACAATATTTGAGTAGTTGGACTTTTTTAGGTGCAGTTAGTTAGTATTTTTAACTTATAAATTTACTATGTTTTGCTACATTTTTTTATTAAGTTCAGGAACAATTCATCAGTCTTTCTCTAGTTTATTCACGTTCCTATTTTATTCCATTTTGTATCAGTGTTTTTTTTTCTCTTTTTATTTCAAAGCTATGAGATAATTTTCCTAAGTTTAATATGACTTGTTAAAATACAATCAATGTTAATATCTAATTGTCGATTGTGCCTTCCTCAATGGTTGGCTTCATAAGATATGTTTTCAGTAATAAATTGTTAAAAATTTTCAAATAACATAATTAAAATTTTAAACAATTTCGATCAAAATATATTAACTAAATAAAGCAAGTTATAATGACCTGCAAAATGTTACTCAATTTGTAACTAACGTTGCATCTAGCAATTGTATTCCGCAAAAGCAATATATATATATGAACTATGATTTTTTTAAAACCAAACTATCAACAAATTGAATAATGTTATTTGTTACCTCCATAACCAAAATCAAATCAATAAAAGCAAAATTGAATATACATTATGATTAGAGATGATCATGAGCTAAGTCAGGCTGAGTTTGGGTCGAGCTTAAGTATGATATTAATATACTTTATGTTTGCCCAAGCCCGACTTGGCTCGAAATAGGATCTAAAATTTTGCCCAAACCCACCCATTTTTGCAAAAGACTAACCCAAGCCCATTTTAGGCCCATCTATATTATTTTTTAATTATTAAAAAAATATTTATATTGTTTTATTTTAATATTTAATTATTTTATATACTTCTTATTTATTGAAATTTTTTATATAGTCATCTTAACATTATTTTAATGTTTACATTAGAGTATTATTATAAATTTAGTATAAGTTTATTTTTTTTAATGTGTTCTAAATCACATAATATAAATCATTTTAAACTTAAAAATGGGTTGGGTCAGGTCAGGCTCGGGTTTTAAGCCTTGAATGTTCAAGTTTGAGCCCAACCCATATTTTAAATGGACTTAATTTGTTTTTACTCAGTCCCATTTTTCAGGCCTAATGTTTTTGCCCAAACCCTCTTAAATTTTGAGCAAACCTTCGGGTCTGAACAAGTCTAATTATGACTCAAATATATTTTCCTAGCTTTATTTCTTAATCATAATAACTTATCTATAAATTCATATAAAAATACGAATATGGAATATTTTTTGAATTTATTTATACGAAAAATCTTTTCTTGGTTTGGAAGTTAATGGGTGAACTAAAAAAATGGAAAATAAAATATTGGTTTGATTTTTTGATTTTGCATTCCATCCAAACTTTAAAATTTTTAATTTTTAAACTTAATATTAGTGTTTATTGTTTAACCTTTCAATCTCAGTCTTTCTTGTAGTTAATTGATATTTTATGATTTTAATTATTGTAAAATAAATAAAATCTTCAATATTTATAAATTAATTCAATTAATATGTAATGCAAACCATCCCTAGAACCTACTTCTATTTCTGGAATTCAACAAAACCAACTAACAGTCAAGATCCAACTTCTTATCAACCAATAGTCATCATTCACTTTCTTTTATACATGTATATATAAATATATTTTAACATTAATAGTTTAAAATAACTTTATATATTTTAATATCTAACCATTAATTTCATCATGTTTATAAATTTTCGATTTAATTTAATATATTTATCATATTGATCCAGAATATTTTTTTATTATAATATATTTATCTAATATCACTTTAAATGTGAGGTTGTCATATATCTTTATATTGTTGGTCGTCGGTTTTCCAAATTAAAGTACCTGTTAGGTAAAAGAAATTCAGATATCAAGTAAATACAAATTATCAAATTTAAGTATCTCTGTATATATTAACCTTTTTTGTTTTAAATATAAAAAAATTCCAAAATCCAAAATTACATCTCACTTATAATGTTCTAGTGTTCCAAGCTCTATTCTTTGTATTGTTTTGGCAGTTTATCATTGTATAGTTACAAACTATCTATAGTAATGCTTAAAAAATAAGAAAAGTAATGTATTTCTTGTATTGCCTAATTACTTATTAGCATACTAAGTAACTTTGAAAGGTGTCATTATATAGCCTAAGAAAGAGGCAGATAATATTCTAATAATGGGAAAAAAGTAGCTACCTATTAGCCAAATCTGAATTATCATTAGAGGCGCTCATAGGACAGGTCAGGCCTAATCAAAATTTTAATTCCATTTGTTAGGCCCGGGTCCAGCTTGAAAAATGGGCCTAAGATTTTTTTTCCAAATTTGGCCCAAGTAAAAATGTTAAAATTTGGGCTCAATCTGTATTAAGTTTTTATATAATTTTTTATATAAAATTTTAAAAATATATAATACATCAAAAATACTAAAAACATTAAAATATATATTTCTCAACAAATTGAAACTAAATTTTAAAGATAAGTACAACTTAACAAGTAAATACCTATAAAATAGTAACAAAATTAACAATAAAATAAGAGTTATACAATAACAACAAAATAGTAGCAACATTATAGCAAAATGGTAGCAAAATAGTAAAAAAAAAGCAAAAAAAATCAATTTTTTTTTGCATATTCGGGTCGAGTCAAGCTCGGGCCAAAAAAGCTTTGCCCAAGGCCTGACCCATTTTCTAAACGGGTTATTTTTTTGCCCAAGCCTATTTTTCGGGCTTATATTTTTACCCAAACCCTCCTACTTTTCAAGCGGGCGGTCCGACCCATCCCATGAGCAGTTCTAATTATAATTGGTGTATGATAGTTTTTTTTCCTAATTATAATAGTTTCAATAAAATCAATTAAGTATTGAATTAGATAATTAATTAATTCTGATCAACTAATTTATTAATTAAAATAAATCTAAAAAAACTTATATATGTTTTTTAGAGTAGAATTCAAATATAAAATTTTGGGAATTCTCAAAACTTCAATCTTATCCTTGAGCTAAAGGAATGCATGGTTAATGATTTCACACCTAAACCCTCTAAATAGTTTGCCCCTTTATTATAAATATATATAATATATGGGCTTGATGAAGTTCAACAAATAATGAATTACACAATATTTAAAATGGGGTTTGGGCTTAATTCCTTCTATTCATTGATAACAATATTTAAAAAAGTATTTATATTTATATATTCTTATAATTAAATTTTTGTTATAAATAAATATTTTGGGTACAATATGGGTCTCTACAAGGAGCTCCATATATATATTTCATAGTATCAAGACAAAATTAGATTTTTAGGGTTTTTCTTCTCTTTTACTTCTCGGTCATCAAAGGCATCTCTTGACTTATTTTTTCACCCTGAGAACCCTACATATTTTCTCCTCCACATCTCCATTTACGATTCCAACTTATAAAGATGAACCGTTCAAATAAATATGATTTTATTATCAAAATAACATTTTAAACTAATTCATATCGAAAATAATTTTATTCAAACCTTGTTCTAAAAAGATTAAACAAATAGTCCGACCCGCGAATAAATCTTAAGATGTAAGAATTAGGGCTTAGAGTGAGCACTTAATTATAATGGGTAATGGTTAATGGCTTAACACCCAAGCCTTGGATAGCTTGGGCCATTGTTACAATTTTAGGCTCAACTCCTCTAACTAACATATGGGTTTTATGGACTTCAATAAGAGACATTTGAAGAGCCCCTTCCTCTTCATGTTGGTTATAATCAGTTTCATTTTTTTTTATTCTTTTTTCTTTTGGGTGTCAATATTTAGCCTTAATTTTTTAAGTTGTAATTACAATCATAATTATAATCAGTCTAAATTAAAATAAATATAAATAGGATTCACGTAACAAGACTTAAATTAAAATAAAGATAAATAGGATTCACGTAACAAGACTTAAATTAAAATAAAGATATATATTGAGAATTCACACACGGTGATATTTGAATTTGAGTGCTAAAATTTCAACTTTAATTAAGAATTTATGTGAATAAAAATGTTCTAGAAAGGAAAAGAAAAAGTTAGATATGATTGTTCGTAGGTTTTAAGTATATATAAATCTTAAAATTATGCATCAATTTTAATTTAACGTAAAATATGATACTTTGATTTGGTGCAATTGTATACCTAATATTTTTTACTAAATTTTTCACAATCAATAAAGTGAGAAATAATTATATCTAATCCAAAGGTAAATAATTGTATTAATTTAAATTTTAAATGACTAATATTTAATTAAAATAATTTTTTTAAAAGAATTGAATCTGATCTCGATTGGTACCATTTTACTCGAAGGAAGGCACGTTAAATTAAATTTTTATCACATATTATTGAATGAAAATCAAAATTTTAAATATATAATTAAATTAAATCAAAATTATGTGTCTAATTAAACATTAGATTGTTGACCTGAATTACTATCTTAATAATAAAAATAAATTTAATTATAAAATATATATTATTATTAATATTTTGTTATTGATGAAATAATCAAATAAAATAAATCAATTTTTTAAAAAATTCAGAAAAATTCTTAGCTACCGAGGGATTCAATCTATTAGCATTTAACATTTGTACCAAAAACAATCTCCTAAAATTATTAAAGGGTTAATATAACTTTCAGTCCTTAAACTTATCAATTAGATTCATTTTGATTTTTGTATTTTCTTTTGGTGCACTTTAAACCTGAATTTGACAACTAGACCCCATATTGGTCAAAAATATAAAAGGCTGACGACATCAAAATTTGATGAAATCCGGAACTAAAATAGATCTAATTGAAAAGTTTAAGGACTAAAATGAAAAATAACCCATTACTAAAATACGAGGGTCGAAAGCCAACGTAAAATGGAACATAGATTAACAATGTTCATTTTCGGTCAATCGAAACCCGCCTTTGGTCTCTCAACTCTCTTAAATCAAACCCAACAAAACACAAGCTTTAATCTCCTTTTTTCCCCCTTTTTTAACAGCAAAATTAAAGAGAAAATTTCCTTCCTTTTTTTTCCTTCAACAATTCAGCTTTCTCGTATTCATGAAAACCAAGTTCTCTCTTGTACAAGGTAACTAAAATCTTCTCTTAATCTTCACCCATTTCCATGTCTTTTTCTAGTGGTTTTTAGCTTTGCTTTTTATTTACGGTAACTGGAAAACAGTGAAGTGAGAAAAAAAAGTAATGTTTTTTTTTGGTAAATTAGGAAAAAAAAAAAGGTTGACAATCGAGGTTTATAGATGTTAACAATAAAAACCCATTTTTCCAGGTTGATTTTGGGACGTGGGTTTTAACGTTCAAGTTCATCCATAAAGGTTTCAAGTTCATCCATAAAAGGTTAGCCATATGTTTTCTCTTTAACCAAAATAAAAATAAAAAACGCTCTATTGCTTGCTTATTTACTTTAATGTGCTATTTGCCTTTCTTTTTTTCTTTTTTTTTGGGGGGGGGGTTGATTATATGTTTGGTCAAATTGAGTTACATGTTAATTTTCACTGTACAATGGTGGTTGATTCCATTTTACTGTAGAAATTGTTTGACATGTTTATGTATTGACAAACTATGTTTCATTGTCGTAGTTTAGATTCTGGTTTTATGTGTTTTTTTCACTGTTCAATTGGCACGTTAACATGTGCCTTATCATCATGTCGTTAACCACAAGGTTTTTTTTAGGTTCTTGTTGTTGGTATTTATCTGTCTTAATTATAGTAAATGAAAAAAATATGCTGGAATTTGATTTTCTTATGATAGATTTAACCATTGTATAGCTTTTGATATATTTGCATTGGTGATGACCTTAGTTTGCACATGTGCGCGCGCTTGTGCGTGTTTGTTTCCTTTTGATGAGTGCTTATCTTTGTCGATTGAATTCATGAAGTTTTTGGACCAGTTTCGTGTTAGGCTGGACAACAAAATCATCTTAGACCCTTTCGGGAAATGCATATCGAGTCAAACATATTACCTTCTGTGTTTAGGCACTCTTTTTGCGAGACTGGCTAAAAAACCTGCCTGGTTGAAACTTTTTTTTTATTACTTCTACGTTTAGTTGAAAAATGGGACTATATCGAACTCCATTTCTCAATTTTTTAGTATCCAGTAACCAACACGGGACCCTAAGGATGCCATGCTCAACAATCACAAGCACATTAGGCTATATAATGGTTCTAGTGCCTGGTGTGCAGTTGAATTCTTGGGGGTCACAGATAGATCTCGAGTTTAAGAAAAATGGTAGAATTTTCCGCGCATTGAATGCTGGTAATTACGAATTTTCATGTGCAAAAGGATTCCTCCGTTTTCTTCTGTTCATTCTTTATCTTGAATTGCAGTGGATACTTTTGAGAAATTGTGCTTAAGCCTTTAAGTTCGAGGAAATTGTATTTAGCAGTTGCATGTAGGACTAGCAGTAGAAACTGATGCTTTCTATAATTCTATTTCGAAATATTGAACTGTTCTCATACACAATGATAGTATTTCTTTTTATTCCATTTATATAAGGGTGGTGTACCTATGTTTTATATTTAGGACCATCTTGAAGCATATTACGGCTAAGAAGCCGGTTTTATGCAGTCTTAACTCCATTTTAGTTTTTTTTCTTTCCAGTTTCATTGTTTTTGCTTGCTTATTGTGCAGATGGATACTACTGTTTCGGATAACGACATAGTGGGCATTAAAGATGAATCTGCTGAACAATTACATGCTTCATGTTCATTTTTGGATGAAATATTCGGAGATCCACAGGTGATTCCTCGTGTTGGAGATCAATACCAAGCAGAAATTCCACCTCTAGTTGGAGAATGTCGCAGTTTACAGGTTGTAAAGGAA
Organism: Gossypium hirsutum; assembly: GCF_007990345.1. Classification (NCBI taxonomy): domain Eukaryota; kingdom Viridiplantae; phylum Streptophyta; class Magnoliopsida; order Malvales; family Malvaceae; genus Gossypium; species Gossypium hirsutum. The sequence continues at coordinate 5,293,379 of NC_053444.1, forward strand.
CCAATTGACACAAAAGTCGTTACGAGTGTGCCAAACCCTTTCCCAATGGGGTTGCCTATCCCTCTTATCTGGACAAAGACTAAAGTTGAAAGCATAAATGGTGCGGTTGACTTTGAAAACAGTGGAGAGAGCCACATTACATTAAGCCATTGGTGTGCAGAATATAAAGTCGAAAGTTTAGGTTCCGTGTCGGGTAATGGGAACGACACGAGAGAGTATTTAAAGCATAAACCTACAACCAAAACTAAGATGGTTGTTGATTTACTCTCTCCAATGGAGCCAAAATCTAAGCCAAATCAGGTGGATGGTGATCTCTATCCGCTTCCAGGCTCTTCTAGTGAAGTGTGGAAGGATATCGAACTCAACAGTTTTCTTCTCGGGTTATACATCTTCGGGAAAAATCTTATCCTTGTGAAAAACTTTGTTGAGAGTAAAGGGATGGGAGAGATATTGTCTTTCTATTATGGAAAATTCTACAAGTCGGATGGATATTGTAGATGGTCAGACTGCCGAAAATTAAGAGGCAGGCGGTGTGTTCATGGACAAAAGCTGTTCACTGGATGGAGGCAACAGGAATTATTGTCACGATTGTCTTCTCACGTTTCAGAAGAATGTCGAGATATGTTGCTTGAGGTGCATTTCTGACTTTTTTTACACAATCATTTGATCTTTCTAAATAATTAGACATTTATTTATGTTGTTATTCTTGTCTAACTTTCAAGAACCTCTATCGGTTTTCGTTTGAGCTCCCGGTTTTTGTTATCGAGTCTACTTATAGTTGAAACTCTCAGTTCATTGCGGAACTATTGCACCTAATTTTGCAGTTATATTTGGTCTATATTTGTGAGAGAAATGTTTGCGCATGATGTTTTATGAACTATGATTATTGTAGGTTTCTAAGACATTTGGCGAGGGAAAAGTATCCTTCAAAGAATACGTATTCACTATAAAGAACACAGTTGGTATTACTATGCTCGTAGAAGCTGTAGGTATTGGTAAAGGAAAGCAAGATCTCACTGGCAATGCAATGGAACCCATAAAACCCAATCACGTAGTTTCTTTTCGTCCTGAAATACCAGTTGGCAAAGCATGTTCTACTCTTACATCTGTGGACATTATCAACTTTCTAACCGGAGATTTTAGGTTGAGCAAAGCTAGATGTAGCGATCTTTTCTGGGAAGCTGTTTGGCCTCGCCTTTTAGCTCGAGGTTGGCATTCTGAACAGCCTAAGGATCAGGTTTTTTCTGGTTCAAAGAATTCTCTGGTGTTTCTTATGCCTGGTGTTAAGAAGTTTTCAAGGAGACTAGTGAAAGGCAACCACTATTTTGATTCCATCAGTGATGTTCTTAATAAAGTTGCATCAGAACCAGGGCTTCTTGAGCTTGAAATTGAGCTGCCTAAAGACGGCAGAGAGGAAAACGAAAATAAGTGGGAGCCTGCAATAAAACAAGATCCTGGTTTTATATCGAACAAACATGGTCGTTACCTCAAACCACGAAATCCTGGTTGCAATCGAGATCTAATGAAGTTTACGATTGTAGATACTAGTTTGGTCCGAGGGACTGAACGGTCCAAGGTTAGAGAGCTGAGAAGCTTACTTCCCGAAGTTGCTGCTAACTTATCCACCCCCTCTAGTCTATACAGTGATTCTGAGGAGGATACATCTGATGACTCGGAAGATGTATCCGAAGAAAATAGCGTTTCTCATGCTGCAGAGGCCACGGCTGATGAGGGAGAATGTGCGGAAATATCAGATTGTGTAAATAGTAATTCGAATATTGCAATTCCCCTTACCTCTGATATGAGCATTGTATCAGTGAAAAACCATGAAAGCCACCATGCAAGTCTGCTTGATGACGACTGGAAAATGGTTACGAAAGAGCAAGGTTTAACCGATTACGCCAATGGAGAATCGAGTTGTAGTGTTGAAAATGTTTCTGCTAACAGGATGTTAAATGAAGACAATTTGCACTATCGGTCTAACTCACTCGATGATTCCGAAAATATGGTTTTTCAAACGGGATCAGTAAACTTGTCTCCTGCCGGTTCTTTGTCCAAAGGCAGTCCTGATGATCGAAAGGAAGGCATTGTCGCTGAAAACTGCTTGCATAGAGAAGAATCTCCAACGAAATCTCAGTTGCATACATTGATAGACTTGAACGTTGGTCAAGTTTCAATGGATTTCGAAACGGAGAGCCCCTTCGTCACAGAGACCACTCAAAATAGTGAGAATTTGTGTGCACATACATCGTTCAATCAGTCCGAAGTTACCATGCAACCTGATAAAGTTGCAGAGGTGAATCAGCAGCCAGTAGTGCACAATCGAAGGCAAAGCACCAGGAACCGACCATTAACCACTAAAGCATTAGAGGCTCTTGAATGTGGGTTCTTCAGTCCCAAGAGGAAGCGAACGGCAGCGGAGACTCCAGAGATTAACTCACAAAGAATTCGCTGTAGGCCGGTTGGGAATACCACTTTTAGGAAGCGAAAGGCGGTGGAGACTCCACAGAATAGCTCAGAAAGTGTTCGCAGTAGGCCTGTTGTGAGTGCCATTTTCAGAAATGGTGCAGTGGGAAAAGAATAGCCGGTTGGTCTTTCAATTTGGTAACAACTCTTCTTTTCTGTTCATGCTTTATTGATTAATCCTTAGAAAATTAGGATTGTAGCTTTTGTTATGATAGATTTTTTTTTTAAATTTATTGAATGATTTTGGGATTATTGATTTTGTATGAGATTTCTAACATCACAAGTAATAATTTTAAGAGGTTTATTAATACAAATCCTTTAAAAAATTAGGATTGATTATAAATTTAGCATTTTTATATAAAAATGGTTGTTGTTGCTGTGTGATTATTGTAAATCTTGTGTTGGAAAAATAGTTGTTGGCTTTATTCAAGTGGATTAGATGTATTTGTTCTAAATGTTTAACATCGGTTCATATGACTTTTTTTAAATTTTTTTTAAAAATTAACTCACAATCCAAAAATTCTTATCTCCGCCCCGCGCCGGTCCAATCTCGAATCCGAGCACAATACATGGAGAGAAATCAGCTGCCTTTTACATAAACAGCAATAGAGGAAGTAACATGAAGACTGTTGATATTATGAAGTTATATTTTTATAATTAAAATTAAATATAATAATTATTATTATTTTTTAAAAGGTAAACTATCAAAATAATTTTTTTTGTTTATCTCAAGTTATATTTTAATTATTTACACTTTTGCGTTGTAACATTTTAGTCACTAATTTGTTAATTATCGTTAAATTATCATTTCAAACAAAAATATTTATGTTAATTTATACAATCAATTCTTTTTTTCTTTTTTCTTTCGTTTTGAGCAATTTAATTTTTTCTTTTATATTATTTTAACTGTTTTTTCTTTATTTTTAATTTTCTTTTACTTCTCCCTTTATTTTCTTCCTTTCCCTATTTTTTTAATTTAGTTTTTCTATGTTTTTCATTTGTTAAAGCTAGTCTCTATACTTTTATTTTTTTAAAATAATTTAATTTTTTTGAGTGAGACGAGCTTGTGTATTAATTTTAACAAATGAAAAATATTAAAAAAACCACGTTAAAAGAAAAGAAGACCAATTATAGAATTTAGCCTAAATTTTTTGTTTGAAATGATGATTTAGCGTGCCAAGTCAGCTTATTGTTACACCGTTAATGACAATTAACAGCTCAGTGACTAAAATATTACAATGTGATAACGTAAATGATTAAAATGTAACGTGAAACAAACAAAAATGACTACTTTGACGGTTTATCCTTTTTTGAAACAATAAATTTTGATAAATCAAGTTTCGACTTAATGGAAATTTTAAAATCCAGACCAACATTTTAGGATTTTTCAAGTACTTTTTAATTTTAGAATAAATTATATTAATAGTTTGTCAATTATGTTTTTTTTTCTATATTTGATTATAAAAATTTATAAAATAATTATCAAATTATATATATTGACAATTTAACTATAAAAAATTACAAAATATTTACATAATATTTTTCTGATTTCCTAATTATTTTGAATTTGAGTGTTTTCATTTTTATTTTAGTGATAAAAAATAAAATTAAAAATTGATTATGATATTTATAAATTTTTATAATTAGACGAGGGTATTAGTAATGAAAGAGAATTCCTTGAAAGCCCAAATCCGATGAACAGGGGTAAAATCGTGATAAAGCTTGCCCCTTCTTATCCGTCTCTCTCCAACAGTAAAAACCCTAACCCTAATTTAAAGAATTGTCTATTTATACACGCCTCCGCTAAGTCCAACCCCGCAGCCGAAAGCCGACGCCATGAATTCGCTTTTTTCTTTATTCGAATCTTCCGATTCGCCAATTTCATAGTTTTGATATATTTTTTTCTTCTGATCTTTGATTTCTTCCTCTCTCGTTATTGAAGGCGATGATGTTGAAAACTACCTATTTTATGAATGGTTATTTAGCCATTTTTTTTGTGATTAAAAATCACCAATGGATCCTTCTGAGCCTTCTCTCATATTATTGATTAGTTAAAGTGGAGATTGAGATGATGATATTTTGGTTCTGAAAATAAACATAAATGTTGACTAAAAAGTCAGACTACAATTATCTGATCATTTTTGGCTCTCTTTTCTCTTTATTTTCCCATCAACTTTTCTTTAGTTCATAAGAAATCATATTTTTTTTTAAGTAAATACTAGAGATTGAGTTTTGGTTTATCCCTAAATTTCAGAATCGGGGATACCAAATTTTTGGAATTCTTTCTTTTTTAATAACTGCAATTAGAATAATTATTTAATTTATTTTGATCAAGTCATTGCTTAAAATCCAATGCATCTTTTAACATAATTTATTCTAGTGTAATCTAAAGTTTGGCACTCTAATTTACAAAAAAGAAAAAAAATCATTTTTTTATTAATTTTTTTAAAATAAATAATTTTGTTTCTAAAATAATTTTTAAAAATAAAAAATTTTAATTAATTGCAGTTGTGGCATGGCAATTCATTATATTAATTTTGAGTTGGAACGAGGGTTAAAAATTCTAAATTGAAAATTTAAATGATTTTTTTTTTTTTTGTAAAGTTGAAGGTGAATCCTAAAACATCACATAATCTTAAAAATAGTCCATTTATTTGAATTGAATAAATCAATTAAACTTAAATTAAGTAGTTAATTTATACACATTATAATTAAAAATCTCAAAACCTCGTGTTTGCCATTAAAGCAAAACCACATTAGCAATATTTAACCTTATTTTTTTTTTGTTGATTGTGATTAGCATGAATGACATTATCTATCTATTTATGAGTTGAGAAAAAATTATAAAAATTCTAGGTATTGTGACAATATATATATATATAATTAAAATTTATAATCAAATTAGTAAAAACAAAAATTCTACTTTGGAAACACTAATCATCATTAGCATGTAAATTTGAACTGTGATGTTCGATCCATTTTGAAAATATAAAAGATTTTGGATACTCAAACTGAACAAAAATCTATTATTTTTATTTAATTTTTTATGATGTAAAAATAAATATTTTATATTTAAATTAGTAAAATAACTTAAAATATCATAAAAATTAGCTATTTTCCAAAAAAAAAATTATATAAGAATAATTGATTGCTTTTATTTATTTAAAATTACTTTTTTAAATATATTTATGAAAATTTTAGTTAGAAAATTTCACAAAAATGGAGAAATTATTCGTAAAAAAACTAATATGAAATTTTTTGTTTAAAAATTAAAATTGAGTAGAATAACAAATCTAATTTCTACCAATTCTTTTAGCATTTTACTGATTACACCGCCGGACCAACCCGATCCGGTCTGGATTATCACCCCTGGATCCTTAAAGAAATGAACAATCCTTAAAAGGAGATAAAAAAAAGAGGAAAACACAATTGAACACAAATTCAGATTTGGGTCCAATTTTGTAGAAAGACTTGATTAAAATAAGTCATTGCCTAGTAATGAGATTTTTAAAAAAACGTCAGTCCAAAATTTGTCCTCTAAATGTCACATGGAGCCTAGCAACCGATATATTTTTAGGTGAAAAAGTTGGAAAACATGGACGCCAACACGAGTACGTTGGGTTTTATTTGGAAGATCATATCTCCATGCTCATTTGAATTTGCATCACATAAAAGGTGTAGTGCCAGACATGGATACTCTAATAAAAATGAAAAATCAGAGCACCATATCCATCGATCCATAGGCAGCTTCCCGATGAATGCGACTGCCCATATTATTCAACCTGAAATGAAATCAACGGATACCGGTAATTTAACAGAGACTAACAAATAGATCCAGAGCATAAAGTTACAAACATGAACATTCCAACAGTAGTGACATGCTTCATACTCGGATTACTAGCTTTTCCCACTTGAGAGTGTAAACCAGACGTGTGTATGTAAACTATTAGAACTCGGTCCGAAGAATACCCAGAATTAGGCTTGGTCATTGAGGTTATCAAATTCTATTACACACATACCAGCACCTGACACCCGTACCCAAGTCCAAGCAACATAGGACCAAACTAACCCAATAAACTGATTTTCAATTCGAAACCAGCTAAACCAAACCGAATTATAAATGGTTTCGGTCGGTTAAATTAGTTTAAACTGATTAATGTTCACCCTAAGAATTACTGAAACTATAAGCCCTCCCAAGTCAAACGCCTACACACATACCAGCACCTGACACCCGTACCCAAGTCCAAGCAACATAGGACCAAACTAACCTAATAAACTGATTTTCAATTCGAAACCAGCTCAATCAAACCAAATTATAATTGTTTCGGTCGGTTAAATTAGTTACCCTAAGAACTATTGAAACTACAATGCCTCCCAAGTCCAACTACATGTCTTGGACGCAATTTGCCGAGACATTTAGGGCTAGTTCCTCATTGCTTTTGGAAAGTATTTTTGAAAAGTGTTATGAAAAAGTGCTCATGAAAAATGTGGTTTAAAATTTAAGTGTTTAATATTACAGTCAAAAAATGCTTTTGAGAAATAAAATATCCATTTTAGACATGATATTGTGAAGTAAAAATATGCTTCAAATAATGTTCAATTTTGTTAATATTATGATATTTTAGTAAGAATATAAAAAAATAATTTATTGTAACTCATTAATATTTTAATATATGGAATATAAATTTTAAATATTTGTAAGCAATGAATATTAATTATTTGTGATGTTTAATTTGAATATATAATCTATATGTTAAAAACGATTAACATATAACCATTATAAATTTAAATATATAATGTTATGTATTTGAAATAAATTTCAATAGGAAAATAATTATATACCCAATATAAATATTAAATAAAATATATTAGATTATAAATAAGGGATAAAATGTCATATTGGCTCCAAAACTGCTTTTCCAAAAGCAAAAGCTAAAAAAAATTGCACTTTTGACTTCAAAAGTTGTCTGTTGAGCATTGCTTATGGCTCCAAAAACACTTTCAAAAAGCAATGAGAAACAAAGCCTTAGAAGAAAACAATCCATTCAATAGAACAACAATGGCCAGTGGAAGTGTTTTTACCTATCAGCATCAAGATGGCCAACTTGAAGATAATAGAATGATGTCTCCCACAAACAACAGCACTTGCCACATTCTGAATTTTAGAACCATTAGAAAAACATGTTTACGGTACATAAATATCTGACTGCAATAAAAAATAAGAATGGTTAGAAGCAAACGTGGTATACCAGAGCAGAAAATGAAGGTAATCAAATAAACAACAAAGAGTGCGCCAACCTCTAGAGGGAAAAAAGAAAAAGAAATTTTATTCCAGTAAACTCATTTGGACCTCTACCATAGAATTTGGCACCAATCTTTTTCATATATTGTTTCAACTCATCTTGATTAATCATATGTGCATACCATGACAGGTACTATGGTGGTTTACCTGCACCAATAGAAATAAAAGATGTAAAACTGAAAGATTACAAAATCAGAATGGATTAGGGCAAGCTATGTTCCTCCGACTCTTAATCTTTCTTGAAGTACCCATATCCAATGCCATGTTTAACAAATATTCAGACATTGGTATGCAAATATGACACCATTGTCTAATGGGTATGCAAATATAACAGAAGCATACCCGTATCCGACATGTAACAGAGTTCGACTAACATAAAGGGCAAGGGAAAGAAGGGGAAAGAATATTGCCTCAATGTTGCAATTTTGTTTTTAAAGCAGACACGAGAGGCAAACCTGAGATTGTGAACTACAGTGTTCTGCTTTATGATGCTTGAACTGATAAAATAGAAGTCCTTGTGGCAAAAGGGTAAGCAATTGCTGCTGCATATCCTAGTATTTTTCTCTAAGTAAAATTGTATTAACAAAGTAATTAGTAAGGTGACCCAAAACTCCCTCCGAGGAACATTAATGCCAAAACAATGGCGAACTCTACTATTAGAATTCTACCGATCTATGCTTCAACCTATAGTGGGATTTCTCTATAAAAAAATTTATTCAACCACAATTCTTTTGGAGTGTGGTCACCTATTTATACAACTTGGAAGGATATCTAATATAAGCCCTACAAATCACATCTTCAATACCATCTTGAGAAGAAAATTAATAAAGCATGTTCCATGTCAAAATGCAATTGAAGCTTGTGAAAAAATATACAAAAAAATCCCAGATTTATCTTGCATCACGTACGTGTAAAATGTGTGTTAGAAAGCAGGCACTGGTCAGCTTCTCAATATAATTGTTATGCATTGCAGCAGAAACTGACCATTCCATTTCTTTTCTCCTCAAGGACTTCGTCACCAAGGATAAACCATAAAAAGGAAAATTCCTTCCTAGTATAAATCATGCTCATTAACCACTTTCTCTTTCTTAGTGGATAACGGCTTCCATTGCAAGGCGTATCAAACGTAGCATCCCCTCTATGTCTTGGAAGTTAAAATCAAGAGCCTTTTTCACAGAATATATAACCTCTCCCTTTTCATCCCCTGACAAACTTGATTTAGAATGTGCAAAAGTAATTCGTGATTTCCTCGAAGCTTCCATGGCATGATTTACATCCTGTGCCTGCAACTCATATCACATTTGATTTTGGTCATGATGGAACCCTCATATAAGATATACAAGCCAAGAAAGAATAAAATGACAATCTATGATCATTAGAGAGAGACAAAAGACAATTCATTAAAGAATCTTTTGTGCTCAAAGTTTTAAAACACATGTCCAATTTCAACATACATAAACCGGTAGTCTTTGGTTCAAGGTTATAGGGGAAGAAAGGGTTCGTAAGAATGTGACAAAAGCTTTTGGGCATTAGACCAAAAGGAAGAACTATTATGGGGAAAAGGTTTGCATTTGTTGGGGAGGGAATGTTCAGTAATGCTTTCAAGTGCATACCATTATAAACGCATGAGTTGCACTTTCAAAATCACATACAAGCAAAACTACACTTACAAAATTGAGGAACCGCACAAAGATAGGACGGTTTCGAGCAGAAATAACATGATTTGCAGCAACCTGGGGAGGGCTAACACCTTTTGAAAAAGCAACCTTGTCTGCTGTTGTTGGGTGGTTTAAATTATCAACATCGGAGGCAGAAGAAGAAGGAGACTCGCCTGATATCGAAACATCCATCAATATCAAGAAAAGAAGTTAAATTAGCTCTCAATTTGTCTCATTCAGTGAAACTTTAACATTTACAAATAAATTTAATGTCCATAAATTAACATAAAGAAGGGGAAAAAAAAGGTGAAAAGGGTCTAGGGAGATAGAAGTACGATGAGCAGAATTGAAAATATCTTTTCATATGTATATATTCCGGCAGGGCCAGCCTAAACTTAGTTCCAAAAGCAAATTCGTAATAACATCTTAAATGTCAAATAGCAACTAGACATTCTCTCTTCGGGAACTCCCCCCCCCCCAAAAAAAAAACGAAATTCATGGGAAGTAAGCAAGTAAACTAAACATTTATGCAGAGCAATCAATTTCTGCCTTGCTACTAAAACATAACCTTCTCAGGTTGAGGTATTTTGATAAATTAAACAACAAGATTCCAGAATAAATATGCGAGGCTGCTGCTCCTTGATCACTAAGTGCAGAAGAGCCAGAAACAACAATTACAAGTTTATGGGCTAGACAGAGAAGCATCAAGGAATGCAGCCAGTACAATCACTGGGTTCTTTGAATTACCAGGAGGAACCATTTGTAAAGCTGTCTGCAACTCATGTCGATCTCTACTTGCATTGGCATGAGAAGTATAGATGACTCTCATATATGCCACCTCTGTACACTTGTAGGCCAAAGAAGCAGCAGCCATTTTGTTTAATCTCTCATATTCATGGGCACAAAACCTGAAATATCAATTAGTAACCACACAAAAGTAAAAGAAGGTGCCACAAAAAATAAATCATCCCAAAACCAAATGCAATAACAGAAGATTCCACGTTGCAAGAAACTTTTTAGCTAAAACAAGATCAAGTTCCAACGAAGTGTTAAAAGAAAGAGAAAATGGACTATAACACCTAAATTTTAACTTACTCGAAGAGTTTTGCAGTGCTACTATATATTTGCATAGACTGAATCATCTCTCCATGCTTAGTACCCTCATTATTGCAAGATTCGAGTAGAGAAGCACTATAAAGAAACTTCAATGCTGCCTGGAAGTAAAGTCCGATGCTCTCCACAATTGATCCAGAGTTCTAAGAGAATTTTCAAAAATCAGAAAGGATAAAATCAAGCTTGATAGATGCTAGGCCAAAATAAAAATGCAACAAATTATTTACAAGGAAACAACAAGGTAAAACCTTGACACGGTCAGCCATATGCTTTAAATCTGTAGCCTCCTTCAAAGCATTGGTAGCTGCCTGGTTTGGGGAATCCTTTCTCATTGGACTAGGGGCATTAATGCCCCTGATCCTATGTCCAGTATGCCTTGAACTACAGTGCTGAGCCCCATTTTGACGATCAGCCTCCTTTATTTGTTTTTGTACCTTCAAAGCATCATCACTTTGAGATCCATCAGCTCTATTTCCCTTTTGGGACCCATTAGGGTGGGGGCAATGAGTCAGTATCTCATTTTGAGTTCCTCCGGAGGGTGGTAATGATGGTGAGTTCCCTCTCCCAGAAGCAATTTCCGCATGATCAGATTTGTCAGAATGGAATCTTTTCATATATTTTTTAACATTGCCATCCTGCATGATACTCTTCTTCACAGTGCACATTACATCTTGACCTCCAGTTTCATCAGGTTTAGCATCTGACTGACCAACATTTCTTTGATTTTCTCTTTTACTACTCTCACTGGATAGTTTTCCCATAGATTCTTTGTTATCATCAACAGATCTATTCTCACTTCCATTAGACTTAACTCCAAGCCTCTCCTGAAAATTATTTCTGCCATTCTTAGGTTTTACCTTACATAAAGGCGTACGACCTTGCATTTCATCCACATAATCAGATTTAAATTTCTGACTTCTATCCTTTGACCATGAGGACCCCTTGCCCGACTTTCTTGGCTGAGAGACATTGTCATCACCATGTTTGTCATTCTGATTTTCTTCATCAAGGAGTTCATCAGCAGTTGTTAATTCAATGTCATATTTAACCTCTTGGCCTAAATAATCAACACTACCATTCATAAATTGCACTTTTCTGATATTAGGAGAAGATTCAATCGAAGCCTTAGCTCTACTGCCACCTAACTGACCACCATTCTTATCTTCTGTACCACATAAGCGACGTTCGGACAGAGTGCTATCTAGTTCTTGCCCACTATGGTGATTCTTTGAATGTATTTTTTTTTTCTCCAGCTTACCATTGTTTTTACTTGAAGAGGTATCCTTCCCCCCAGTCGTAGATAACCTGACCTTCTTTTCCTGCCTGTACTTATTTTTGTTGAACTCTTCTTTGGCACACACCGTTCCATCCTGGAGGTGGTTCCCCATAATTTGATAGGAACCTGAATATAATTGATTATTAATACATTCATCAGCTTTTCTCTTCCTTGAAACTTCCCCACCATCAAAATTTACCAGATCCACTGATCCATCAGCCGAGGAAACCTGAACTTTGTCCTTTGGTCTTTTACCAGAGACCTGTTGTCTGTCCTCCGTATCCAACTTTGGAGCATTATAAGAAGAAAGTTGACTGGGTTTAGGTTGATCCTTTCCTGTAGATGCGGTTGGCAGATCATTACTCGTGCTAAGATCCCCCTTACCAGCATGCTCATACATTGAATTTTCATCAACAAGATGCAAACTTTTAGACTTAATTTTCTTGGACGCCCTCAAAGAATCTTGATCAGAGATCCTTTTTCCTTTCATCTTTGAAGTTTTGGCATCACCTAATCGCATGCATTTTATAAAAACATGTTATATAATTTAGAAAAGTAGCTCTAACTTTACAATAAATATCTATTTAGAAAGAATACCTCCACCAGATCCATGTTCTGACACTTTATGCTTCTTTTTCTGCTTACTTTTGTGTTTCTTGACAGGCACGCCGCATTTTCTAGGATCACATAAACTTGATCCACTTACCACGAGAGATTTAGTTATATCAGTTGAACTCCCGGATAGAACTGATGCCTGGATGTTCTTCTTCATAGGAGTTGGCCCATCCTTGTCCATTGCATTTGATATTTCTTTTAAACCATGTTTCTTCCTTCCAGAAGGGGGCATGGCATGTGAACCAGAACATTGTTGGTTTTGTTCAGGCTGTAAGGTATCAGCTGATTTTAGTCTGGACATAGTACTGCCAAGATTATTTTGCAAATTAGTTTGACTCACTACAGCAGGAACTTGATGCGATGTCAAAACAGCTTTTGTAGTTTCCTCCTCATCAACACTGCAGTGGTTCATTGCAGGCCTAAACAATTACAACACAAACAATATTAGAGAGAGAATCCATCACAAAGTTAACCACCAAAACCATTTCATGTTCACTCCAACACCATATTAACAATACATATGTATGAAAAAACTAGGAGTCTAAACTCTGAACCATTATATTTATAAAAATTTAGAGGGGTGATAAAGAACTTACAGCCAGTTAAGCATGCTGCATACCCACTTCTCAGGTAAATCAGAAGGATTTAAGCCTATTGGAAGAAGGCGCCACTTCAGGCACTTGTCACAAGAAACCCAATTTTCATTTATCAATACAGGAGCTGCAGTTCCAGGGGAAGCTCCAACAGTGTTCACACAGCCAGAGTTAGAAGCACCATCCAATGTTGCTCCAGGGAATGATTTGCTTGCCAGTAAATCCTCTCTTTTCTTACCACTTCGTCTGCCATTATGTGAACTATTAATGGCTAATGTGTTTTTTCCAATCATATCATCTTCCTTCAGTCGATCTTTAGAACGAATTTCTAAAGAACTTGTTAGGTTCTCTTCATGTTCTGATTCTCCAACATCTCCAAAAAAATCTCTATCCCTATCTTCAGCCTTTTGAAAAGGTCTTTCTAATTTTTGGTCTCCCAAGTCCTTTTTGTTTGTATTATTGTTCACATGAGCAGTCTGCTTATTTTTCAGCGTCAAAGAAGAACCAACCCTCAAGCTATCTTTTGGTACCTCGGCAGCTAGACTGCCTTGACCATGACTGCTTTTTGATTTATTTTTTCCACCAGAGAAGGTTTGCTCCTTGGCAGAAGGCAACTTCAGATTGTTTTGTTCCTGCAATGTAGCTTTCAGGTTGCTCTTCTTCCTAAGAGGATCTACCGCTTCACTATTTAGAGCTTTGCTACCTTTAGGAACATTAGACTCAGCTTTAACAAAATTATAAGTGTTTTCTGCTTTAATATACTCATATTTTCTCGTGCAACCTGAATTATCATCTAGAACACTTGTCTTTTGTTCCTCCAGAACCTTTTGAGCTGAATTAACCCTTGGATTCTCCCAGCCAATATCTTGGGTAAGTATAGGCTCCAGTGACTCCTCCACAGCTACATGATGTACACCTTTATTTCTTGCTATGCTATTATCTTTTACCTTGCCAACAGCAGAATATGGATTAGATAAAAGAGGAAGCTCTAATGTTTTTGAAACAAGCTCCTCACAAGCCAATGCGTCAATATCTACTTCCTTCTTTGACATGATAACATTGCCATTCTTTATTTCCCTTTTACTGCCACCGTTCCTTTCCACCAGAAAATCCTTTTTCTCCACTGAGTCTGAATTTGCTTTCTCATCACCTAATAATATTTCATCACCCTTTCCAGAATTCGATATATTCTCTTTTAAGATTTTTTCCTTCACAATCAAGTTAAGTAGATGATCAGAGAGAGGAGACAATAGTGCTTCCCCAGGTACCGGGAAGGAAGTCATCAACTGCTCAAATACATTCAGAATAAAAGAAAATATTTCAATCACTTTAGGTATATCAAATGTAAGAAAATATAAGATCAAAGATAAAGAAAAACATTCCTTTAATGAGAAGAATAATAAACATTAAATGGAGGATTTACCTGAAGAATACTGGTTGGAGATTCAAATAAGGGCTCTTGAGTGCCCCCATACATCCCTTCACTTTCAGAAGGGCTCTCATCTAAGGAGGAAGATGGTGAGACATCAAGGCCAAGACCACTGTAGATTGCAGCATTTTTTTGTGTCAAAAAGTTGTCTGAACCCATTTTGATTCGTAGCTTCAATGTTTTCTGGTCTGGCAGATTGGAAACTTTCTTGTCCGCATATTCACACCTGGTGGCAAGCTCATGAGCATGAGTAGATGTTAAGCTGACCTCTTGCTTAATTGAATCATTCGCATATGATGCCTTTAAAGCATGGAAGGTTCCAAAATTTGTAGGATGACGACCATCCTATATAACAAAACAAACAAAGTGCTCACTTTAACTTGGACTTCTCAAATCAACCAACATCCTGCAAAAGATTCCTCCCTTATACAAATTGAACCATACTTTCAAGTGAGGAAAAGAGAAATAAAGAAACTTTTACCTCCAATTGTATCGTGTTAGGAAATCTAGGTGCATTGCAATTCTGAAATTTCGGTGAACTCGTCGGATGAGACCGGCCAGGAGAACGTTGATAAGTAGGTAAGAATGATCCATACCCACCAAATTTTGCCCCTGTACAAATGCCAAGAATCAAAATCCGGAATTCATCAATTACAAACTATGAATTCCAACATATTGACTCTTGACATAAAGAACAACGGTTCTCTTTTTCTTCCAGCTTACCCAGGTTTTCTGCAGATACTCCACCTTCAAAATCCTTTTGAAAATGTCCAAGAATATGTTGAATTTTCTCGTCCTTAAAAAACATTACAGGAGCCACACATCACTAAAAAGATCATAAACACATGGAGAGAAACTAAGAACAAACATCAGAAAAGTTATAAGAGAGAGGCCTATATACATATAATCCTACACCATTACACTAGCTCTTAGAAGCTAATCCTCTAAAAGCATTTATACTACAATGAGATCTACAAGCTAACTAATGAGCTTGAATCTTACTCTCCTAACTTCCAGTTAAGAAATTCCCATAATTTACCATAATAAAACATCACCAACCTTACATTGAAGCGAACATTCAAGAAATGCCACTTGAATTTTACTCTGCTAACCTATGTTGCTCAGACTCGTCAATTGCCTTAAAGCTTAAGACACTTGATTCACCATAAAAGGGTACGAGAGAAAGATACAGGTGTGAGGAGTCGTTTTACATTTACTTTAATATAATATATACATTTACACAAATATAATTTGCATGAATTATTTGTTTGATTTTGATAGTTAATTTCAATTTAGGTGAATATTATAATGGATGAAGACCATATTGATATGTTGTCTATTTTTTTAGGTATGATTGTTGTAAGGGAAAACTGGTTAGACTAATATTCTTGTTTGAGCCATTTATTTTTAATTGAGCCTTAGCCTTAATCTTAATGATTAAAGAATTGGACACATATCCCGCACCCTTGTCCATGTTGTAGGTGCGGATGGTCATAGGAGCCAGGGGGGCCAAATTTTTTTGAAAATTTTAATTAGGCCCCAAAAATATTTAAAAGTTCTAATTAAGCCTTCCAAAAGTTCTAAAAATTTTAACTAGACCCCTTCAGTTTTTTTTTTTGTAAATTCTCATTAAGCCTCTAAAATTTTGAAAGTTTTAATTATGCTCGTCAAAATTTTTGAAAATTCTCAATTAATCCCCCAAAACTTAGTGGCAAGATCTGCCAGTGCCATGTGGTGTCATGCCAACACATGTGTGACTCCCATTTTGGTGAGTCTGAGTTATAGAGCTGCTAACTTCCAATTACGAATGTTAATTTCAAAATTACCATAATTAAGCATCACCAACCTTACATGGAAAAAAGTTACAATCAATTCCTTCCCCATTAAACATGTGTCCAACTCACATCCAACAATTCAAAAACCCTAAAACCATTCATGCACCACTACCAAAAACAAAAATAATTATTTATGATCATGCTAGACACATTGCACAAAAAAATTATCTTCCCTTAATTAGATGCTTGATTATGATTATCATCTAAAAGAATTAATAAGACAAGGAGACTATATAAGGTAACTAATGCACATGAATCTTACTCTCTAACTTCCAATTACAAAATCCCCAAGGTTATATTCAACATTACCACAATAAAACATCACCAACCTTACATCAAAACAAAAGTGAAAAGAATGTCACTTGAATCTCACTTAGCTAACTTCCAATTATGAATGTTACATTCAAGATTACCATAATTATACAAGGAAGCAAAGTTATGAGCATTGAACCCAGT
Organism: Gossypium hirsutum; assembly: GCF_007990345.1. Classification (NCBI taxonomy): domain Eukaryota; kingdom Viridiplantae; phylum Streptophyta; class Magnoliopsida; order Malvales; family Malvaceae; genus Gossypium; species Gossypium hirsutum. The sequence goes on from NC_053444.1 coordinate 5,310,122, forward strand.
GTTTGCTCCTGCAAAAGGTGTGTGAGTTGTAACAAAAAATATATATATGTGCATTGCCTTCTCCGGTAAACATGTGTCTAACTCGCATCTAACAACTCGAAAACCATAAAATTATGAATACACCACTACATACACACTAAACAAAACCCTTCATTTATGACCACGTTACACATGTAGTAGAAAACAATTCTATTCACCTAATTAAACCTCTTAAAAGCTAAATTCTTTAGATACGTACATCATAAACCACACAAAACTAGCAATATTGGAATAAAAAATTAAAAGCCAATCATAAGTTATAAAGAAAGTAACACAAACGGTAAAAACATTTAAACTGAAATTATAATACAAATGAAGAAATAAAAACGAGTCAAAACAATATAAATGAACATAGAATTTTTTTTTTTTTAAATGAAAGCCAGCTTTTTGCAGATCAGAGGAAATAAGAAGCACCAAGTTTGCTTACAATGTAAGAGAGAGAAGATAGATCATTCTTGGGGCCGAATGTGTCATCATAAGCATCGTCATTGTCATTATTTGAACAGGCCTCTCCTTCTTCAAGCTCAGTCTCTTCCATTTCTCTTGCACCAAAACCTAATCCTAGCCCCTTCCTCGTATCGTTACACCCTAACGAAATCATTCAAAAAAAAGAGAGAACATTTTTTTTAAGAAAAAAGGAGAGTAAATCTGACCTGAATTATCAAATTCTCAAACGTAGTTTTCTATTATTCGAATCCCACGAGTCTTTTTCCCTACCATTTTGAACAACTCCCTAAAACCCACCATGAGGAAAGGGGCTCTTCTACCCTAATTTCCATAAAAAATAAAAACAAAAAACTCGATCACAAATTCAAACACCTAATCAAAATTTTAGAATGGTTCAATTTCCGAAAAGAATAATAAAGCGATTTAAACTCAAGGATCTCCTCGAATTTTATTGTTTCGTAGGGAAATTTTTTGGTTCTTTTTTTTCGATGCGATCTCTTTTAGCTGGAATCAATTAGCACGTAAGAAAATGAGAGAGAGAAAGAGAAACTCTCTCTGGTTTTGGTGTCAAAGAAGCCGCCTTTTATTTGCTTGTTTATTTATTTTTATTTCTCTTCTCTCCTTCTTCGTCGTTTTTTGTTTTGATCATTTCTAAGTATTTTTACTTTTCAAGTTGTATATTTTAGGTTTTTTATTTGAATATTAAAAAAAATATTGTGGTGGTTGATCTTGAAATCCGATTAAATTGGTTAATTGGATTAAAAACGGATCAATATAATTATTTAAACAAAAAAATTTGAACCAACTATTTAAAAGTTGTAAAAAGAAAATCTAAATCATTGCTTCAATTTTTAAAACATTAAATATATTTGTAAGTTATTAATTATTTGCAATTAACATAAGTTAGCCTTTCTTTGGATTAGGTTTTCTCTGTTAATCTAAATTTAGACGATTTGGAAGACGACCCTATTTCAGGATAAGAGGAGATTGACGAAGGAGACGATGACTTCAGGCTCTGCTTAGTAGGCAAGGTGCTAACTAGAGGTGCTCATTGGCCGGGCCGGGTTCGGGTCGAGCCCATAAAAATATTCGGCCCGGGTCCTAGTCCTGGGCCTGGCCCGGCTTGAAATATGAGCCTGAAATTTTATCCAGGCCCGGCCCGGGAAAAAATCATAAGCTCAGGCCCGGCCCGACCCGGCCTATTTTTTTAATAAATACTAAAAATTTATTTTAAAAATTAAAAAAAATTATTTTAAAAAGTATTTTAAAAATATTTTAAAATTTAAAAAAAATTTAAAAATAAATATATTTATTATATCGAGCCGGGCCCGGGCCAAAAAAGTGGTGCCCGAGGCCCAGCCTGTTTTCTAAACGGGCCTCATTTTTTTGCCCAAGCCCATATTTCGGGCCTATATTTTTATTCAAACCCTCTCATATTTCGAGCGGGCCGTCGGGCCGGGCCGGGCCGCCCGGCCCATGAGCACCTCTAGTGCTAACAGATAGTTCAATCCACTTCCCATCCTTAAGAAATGTTCTGTCTGAATTGTGGCATCCTATTGAAAAGGTTACCATATCAGAGATTGAGGAAAAACATATTCTATTTCGATTCTACAATAAAGTTTATTTAAAAAGGTTGATCAATGGTATTCATTTGTTCTTTAATCGACACCTAATAATATTTCATAAATTAATGAGAGGGGAGGATCCGTTACTTGTTCCCCTTACATTACACAACTTTTTTGTGCAAATACATGATTTACCATTGGGTTCAATGTCGGAAGGCATGGCAAGACAATTGGGCAACTTTATTGGGGAACTTTTGGATTATGATACAAAGATTCTAATAAAGGGTTTACGGAAGATCATGCACATCAAAGTATGTTTGGATGTCCGAAGCCCCTTAAAAAGAAAGAAACGAATAGTGTATGGCAAAGATAAGTCAACTTACGCTACTTTTCAATATGAAAAGACTTTCTCTATTTTGTTTTCTGTGTGGCCATCTAGGGCACGACGAAAGTTGCTGTCCTCTCCGTATTTCGTTGAGATCTCAATAAGTTGAATTTGGTTGGGATATTTCTTTAAAAGCGGCACCAAGGAGGGAATCGAAAACTGTAAGTAAGTGGCATCGAAAGGAACCAAAAGAGGTGATCAAGAGCGACATGGATGATGGGTGTCGAATCCACCAACATAAACCTACGCCTTAGTTTGCAAATTATGCAGTATAGAGAGTAGGGCCGATCCCTCAGAGACTGGTTTATTGTAAACTGTTGCTCGCTTGACCAGATTTATGTCGGGGCAGCTGTCGTGCCCAAGACGTTTGGGGGAGGATAAAATCGAAAACTTGGAACCTGAAATAAATAAATAAAATGCGTAAAAAGTAAAAGTTGAAGACAAAATAATAAAAATAGTTAAATAAAATATGTAAGAGAATTAATTTAAATAAGCTCAGCCTTAGGCACGATTTTCCCTCGTCTTTGAACCGATCCTCGAAATTAAATGAACTCCTCTTCTCCAATAAGCTAGTTATAGCTACCAAGGATGCCTCGGACACCAACTCTTCCTTGTGTAAATTAGTTATGGAACGTCTAATAACTAACTCTTACCGATCGAACAACCATGAAACATTCGTGATTTAGAACTCCGGCAGTTTTGCGTTCTAGAAGAGCCTAGCTCGAACCAATGCCCTCAACTGCGTGGGACATTTAAATTCGGTTACTACTTCCCTTGACGGAACCAAACAGCAATCTCCCCTTGGCACGCCAATGTGTTCACAGAAAACCGATTAGAAACGTTCTTTTCGGAATTCCAACTGTACGTCTAATCACACTAAATCAAACGACGTCTTTTTTGACTTAGTGTTGATCTGACTTTATGAGCTGACAAAATCATACTCTTAATCCGGAGAAGTAATAAGTACTGGAATTTTAGGAGTTAAATGGCTCGGGTTCGTAACTCACGGGTTTTGACGAGGCTAATTTCGGCCTAAAGCTGAAAATGGGTTTAGTTGGCTAAGGTTTGGGACATGTTGATATTTGATAAATTAATTAAGGTAAATGGGTGAAAATGTGGGTGATGTGATTGAGTATGGGGGTTGGAATATATTAAAGTGGGGTGGTTAACTATTTGGAAAAAAAATTGAAACAGGAATTGCAAATGGCTTGATTTGGCGATTAGCTACTGGAAATTAAAAATTAAAGGAAATGAAACTAAAGAAACAACAATGCTACGTGAGCAAAGAGAGAATGTATTGAAAGACAATAACTTAATATTTTTGATTGATTGATGAATAAATGAACAATACATACTCTATTTATACTAGAGGATTTACTAAATTAGGAGCCAACTAGTCATAGGAAATTAAGAAAAAATATCCCATAATAAAATAAATCTCAAAATAATCTCCCCCACTAAGTCAACAAAATTTTCAGCTAATTAATATTGGAAAAATTCTACTTTGGCCCTCCTTCTTTGCTTCTTTCTTTAATTTGGCCCAATTGTTTCCTTTTTCTTCTATTTAGCCCCAAATTGCATTCCTGCACAAAATTCAATAAATATGGCAAAATTAGTGGTGTATTCTTATAAATTAACCAATTTAGTTACATAAAATATGTAACTTTAGCATTTAATCAATGGACATGGAAGAAATTCGTAAAATGAATTAGATGTGATCTCAAGGAGAGGAGGAATTTCATAATGTGAGAGGAAAAGGCATGGAAAATGAATTAAGCAGAAGATTTTATAGGACTTATCAAGTTAATGAATCTGCAAATCGAAGGTGTGAAAACGAGGCAAAGCATAATATGATAATAGAAGCAAATGAGGTACTTAAAGAAACGCCAATCGGACCTATTAATGGAAAGAAAAGATAGAGGATTCAACAAATAGAAGGGGTTCATCAAAATAACCGATCAAGTTCTACGATCAATAATGAAATATCTACGACCGCTAATAAGCAGGCCGACCGGTCGCAATGAAAATATTAAGTTAGAATGTCCGTGGCCTGGGGCAACCGCGAACAGTTAAACGTCTCAAAAATAGCTTGAGACAACATTAGCCTCAAATTTTGTTTCTAATTGAGACAAAAGTCAATTCAATAAGAATGGAAGCAATAAGGAAAATGTGTGGCTATGCAAACGGAATTGATGTTTGTGCGAACGGATCGAAAGGGGGACTTTCTCTTGGCCGGAATGAATGAATAATTGTTAAACTGATAAGCTATTCTAGATCTCATATTGACATTGAAGTTATGGAAAATAGTGGAGAAGAGTATTGGCGCTTTACAGGTTTTTATGGTTCGCCAATTAAGCACAAAAGGAAGGATTCATGGAGCCGCCTTAGATAGTTAAAAAGAAGCAACCAGATGCCATGGCTTGTTATGGGAGATTTTAATGAAATACTCTTCTCGTTTGAAAAAAGATAGGGTAGGTTAAGGGAGAAAAGACAAATGTTGGCATTTAGGGAGGCTTTGGGAGATTATGAACTGAATGATTTAGGCTTTTCAGGTCAATGGTTTACGTAGGAACGAGGTAGACTTCCAAACAATAACATTCGTGAAAGACTTGATAGAGGGGTGACAAATCCATTATGGTGGGAAAAGTTTCCGAATTTCTCAGTCCAACATAAGTGTCATAGTATTTATGATAATTGTCCTATAATTATTAATATAATGACGCATGGAAGAGGGAGATTTGCGAATAGTAAAAGCCCAGTGCAATTCAATGCTAACTGGGTACTGAAAAACAATTTTGAAAAGTTAATCAGTCAATAGTGGGATTTGGGAGAAAAGGGTCTGCCAGAGAAATTAGAAGATCTGAAATTGAAATTGAAATCTTGGGATAGATCTAGTAGCAGATCCAGATGAAAGACCAGGGAAGAATTAAAATTGTGACTTAACAATTTAAATAAAGAAGATCCAGATGAAGACATCTTGGCTGAATTAACAGAAGTTAAACTAGCACTAAATATGAAAGCTGACAAGGAAGAATTATTTTGGGAACAACGGGCAAGAGCTAATTGGTTACGAATAGGGGATCGAAACACCACTTTCTTCCATAATTTTGTAACCCAATGCAAAAGAAAACATGCAATAAAGATTTTGGAGGATGGAAGGGATGGATGGGTGGAGGGTGACAACGCCATTATTGAACTTGCGACTGATTTCTTTCAAAAACTATTCTCTTCCAAACCATTACAAAGTGGTGAAAGGCTTAGAAGCAAAATAAAACTGTGCATTACAGAATATTTAAATGAGGAACTCGTTAAAGAATTTAAAGAAGAAGAGGTGATGGAAGCTTTAAAAAGTATGGCACCTCTCAAAGCATCTGGAAAAGATGGATACCCAACGTTTTTTCTACCAAAAATTCAGGCATATTATAGGAAATGACGTTGTTAATTATTGCCTCTAAGTGTTGAATAATGGGAAGAATTTTGAGGAAATTAACAAAAACCAATATTGTGCTTATCCCTAAGGTACAAGCCCCTGCGAATTTGGGACAGTTCAGACCCATAAGTCTTTGTAATGTCATCTACAAATTAATCTCAAAAGTAGTGGTTAATAGATTCCGAAGGGTGCTACACTTATGTATCGAAGAAACGCAAAGTGCATTTGTCCCAGGAAGATAAATAACTGATAACATTCTAATAGCTTATGAAATTTTACATTCCTTCAAAAAAAAAAAGATGAGGCACAGGATATTTTTCCTTAAAATTGGACATGAGTAAAGCCTATGACAAAGTGGAATGAAATTATATTGAAAATATAATGAAAATGTTAGGCTTTTGCAACAGTTGGATAGATCTTATAATGAGGTGCGTAAGAACAGTGTCATACTTGGTAATACTTAATCGGATTCAAGGGACAGAATTCAAACCAACAAGAGGAATAAGACAAAGAGACCCACTAAGCCTAGACTTGATCATTAGTCGAGCCACCTGGCTTGGCCCGAAGGCCCGCCCAAAATGTGGGAGGGTTTGGGAAAAAATATAGGCCCAAAAAATGGGATTGGATAAAAAAATAATGCCCATTTAAAAATGGGTCAGGCCTCGGGTAAGGCATTTTTTGCCCAGGCCTGACCCAACCTGAATTCACTAAAGGACAAAAAAAATATGCTTTTTTTGTTTTCATTTTTAAATATTATTTTATTGTTGTTTTCTCCCTATTTTGCTACCATTTTACTTATTATGTTGCTACTATTTTGTTGTTATTGTTTGGATATTGTATAAAACTTATTTTATTGTTAATTTTGTTATTATTTTAGAGGCATTTGCTTGTTAAGTTGAATTTATCTTAGTGTTATTTAAGTCTACATATTTTTTAAAATTTATTTTCAATTTGTTGGGAAATATTTATTTTGATGTTTTTAGTATTTTCATGTATTATATATATTTAAAAATTATATAAAAATAATATAAAAATTAATACATGAGGGTCGGGTTAGGCCCGGGTTTTAGTATTTTTATCCAAGTCGAGCTTGAGCAAAATTTTAGGCCCATTTTTTGGGTCGGGCCAATCTCGTGCCTAGTAAATGGGCCTAAATTTTTAGTTGAACTCGGTCCAACCCGGCTCATGAGCACCTCTAACTAAGCCCATACTTATTTATCATATGTGCAGAAGGCTTCTCTAAGCTCCTAAATAAGGCTAATAGGGAAGGAAAATTTGAAGGGGCTAGAGTGGGCAGAGGTGAGCTAGCTATCACCCATCTTTTCTTTGTTGATGCCAGCATATTATTTGGGAAAGTAACAATGAAAGGCGCAACTTCAATGAAATCAGTAGTTAATGAATACGAGAGTATTTCTGGACAACTGGTGAATTTCGAGAAATCATTGATTTACTTCAGGAAAAATGTACAAGACAACCCTAAAGAGCAAATAGGGGGAGTTTTGGGGGTCCGAATTTCAAATAATCCAGAAAAATATCTGGGTTTACCAACAATGGTAAGGAGGAGAAAGAAGGGTGCATTCCTAGAACTAAAAGAAAGAGTTATTCAAAAATCGAAGAATTAGAGTATCTATAATTTTTCCTTTGGTGGTAAATAAGTTTTTATTAAATAAATTTTACAAGCACTTCCAATCTACGTCATGCAATGTTTTAAATTACTAGTATCGTTTTGTAAAGAATTAGAAAATCTGATCAGTAAATTTTGGTGGCACAATTTAAAGACTAATAAAGGCATTCACTGGTGTAATTGGTTTGCGATGTGTAGTCCAAAAGCGTTTGGGGGTATGGGGTTTAGGGATTTAGCAATGTTCAATACGGCCCTGTTGGCTAAACTGGGATGGAGACTAATCACCCAACCTGCTTGTTTGTTTGCGTACCTTATGAAGTTAAAATATTATCCGCGTGATAAGTTTTTGAATGCAAGGTTAGGAGCTTACCCCTCTTTTACCTGGTGCAGCATTTGCAATGCACGAAGCTTATTAGAGGAAAAAACAGGCTAGAGGATAGGAAACGGTGAATCAACAAACATCTAGAATGATTTTTAGCTACCCACCCCGGATGATAGAAGAGTAAAGAATCAACACATAAATATCAACAATTCTAAAGTAGCATATCTAATTAATAAAGATTTGTTTTCATGGAACTACAAGGCAATCTGGAACTTACTGGAAAGGGATCAAATTGAGGCAGTCCTATCTATTCCATTGGCAAGCAGGACTCAACCGGATGTTTTAGTATGGCGAGGGGACAAATCAGGCGAGTACACAGTTTAGAGTGGCTTTAAATGGCTAATGACTAATACTCTACAACTACAGGATTATGCTACAGACCAAATCGACAAAAAAGATTATTTTATAAAGCTTTGGAATCTCCTGCTCCCAAGTAAAATAAAAATACATATGTGGAGAGTTTCTAACAATTTTCTTCCGACGCTCAGTAACCTTAGGCTTCGAAGACTCAGGAACGATGCTGCATGTCCAATCTGCTCAGTTGGAGAAGAAACTGTGGAACATCTTTTTCAAGATTGCGCATTCACAAAATAGGTCCTGTAGGAAGTTGGTTTGGACATCTCACACATAAATATAAATCACACATGGAAACAATGGTCAACCTCTTTCTTCTACATGAATAACATTAAAGTATGTGCAACCATGGCAATTTCTATTTGGGTAACCTAGTATAACAGAAATAGACTTTACCATGAAGGAAAAAAGGGAAGGGTACAAGAGGTTATAGGTTTTATTAGAGCTTATTTACGGGAATTAGAACAAGTTAACTCTTTAACAGAAACTAGAATTAAACCAAGAAAGGATTTCTGGAGACCCCCCAAAGCAGAACAAGTTAAAGCCAATTTTGACGCAGCATTTTCACAATAAGACATGACAGCAACAGCGGGAATCTTTATAAGAAATCATGAAAGTCTTGTAATGGGAGCATGTACTTACCCTCTAGGGAGAACAGGGGTTCCGATCACTGCAGAAGCGAAGGCGTGTCTTCAAGCCGTCATATTTAGGGAATAAATGGGCTTTCGAGATTTGGTTGCTCTTACAGTCATTAAAAAACTTAAATCAGACTCAGCGAATAGATCAGCGATTGGCAACATTATTAATGAAATCCAAAGAAAAAGATTCAGTTTCGTTAACTTATCTTTTGAGTTTACCCTTCAAAAGACAAATGAAGCAGCGCACGCCATTGTAACTTGAGGGTACAATTTGACTAGCCCATCCTATTGGATTGACGAGGTACCGATGGAGGTTGAACCCATCACAGTCAATGACCAAATAAGATTTTTGAACCGGCAGAAAATGGTCATTTCTGTTTGAGCCCGGGGATGCAATGCAAAAATGACTGTCCTTACTACCCCCTGATGAACTCAGATTTAGGAGAAATCTGGCATGGCGCTTCAATGGGATCATCTACAGTGATGGAAAGGAATAGCCAGTATACTCCATTAAAACGTCTAAAGATGCAAAGAAGAGGAAATGTGATTTTTGATAGACGGTAGGTTTTATGTTTCTTCAGTTTTTCTTTTAGGTTTTACTTGCTTAGGATCTTATCTGTGGCCTTTCAATTTCTTTTCTCTTTTTATTTTTTAGGAAAACCTAAGGCACCACACCGATTACCAGTAATTTCATGACAGTTTTTAGGACAACTATTGAGTATTTATTTTTGATAAGTGTACCACATATCCTCTTTAAATGCATTTTGATTTTATCTCAAAATATATATATTTATAAGTTAACTTTTAAAATAGGTTTTGTCACAACTCAATACATTAAGAGTATTCAAATTTTGGTTAAAACTAAATTAATTAATTGAATCGATTTAATTCGGTTAATCGATCTAATTTGGTCGGAGGTCGATTAATGATTGTTTGAAAGTTGTTCGAAATCGGGTAATTAACCAAATTAACCGAACTTAATAATTAATAATACAAATTATATGTAGTATTAATTCGGTTAATACGAATTCTCCCACTTAGCAAAAAAAATCTTAAACTTATTTAAATTTCTTTTCTCATAAAATGATTGTTTTAAGGTTTCACCCGTGGATATGTTAACTTATTCAAAAAAAAAATTATTATTATGGATTTTTTTTAAGATTTATGAAATTAAATATTATTTTTTATAGTCTTAACAACAAAGAGATTGTGTTGTTTATCCCGAATAATTTAAACTTCATAAAGTTAGATGGATATATCCCGAATAATTTAAGGCATCTACGATAATAAAGTTTAAAATGATACCGAAATTACTTGTCATTTTGTGTGAAAGATGGAAGCCAAGAACGCATACATTTTTTTCATGTGAGGAATTAATTATAACATCAGAAGATGTCATTTTAATAGCTAGTCTTCCAATCAACGGGCAGGTGATAATTAGAGATAGTAATATGGATGCAAAGTCAAGTGTTATTGATTTGTTGGACGTTGCATCATCTTAGAATGAGAAAAATTAGACGAGAATTGGGTGAAATGTACATTCTTAGACAGACTTGTCAAATTGGTCCTGCACTATATGCAAATATAGAGTAGATTGATCGATATGTTAGAGTTTGAATGCTTTAGACCAAGACAATCAATTCCATTATAGTAGTAAATCAGAGCAATTAACTCTAGGTTCCACTCCCGTGCAAACTCCCATCGGTACTGACCATATCACTACATACATGTCGAAATATGGTGTACCGATTGGTACAAAAAAATAAAATATAATTTTAAAATTAAAATTTTTTATTATTTATTTTGAATTAAATGAATTGTGGATTTTGCAATATGCATGGTATAGGATGATCTTATTGTTTAATTTATGCAATAATTTTTTTAGATTATTTATTTTAGTTTGTTTAATGGTGGATTGTATTTGTGAAGCTTATTAAAGAATATTTTCATGTAATTCATGAGTATTTTATATTTAATATTTATTTAATCTCATTATTTATTTGTACATATGTTTTATACATATATATAAATTATTTTAAAAAATAGTGATAAATCTGAAACAATACATTTAAATATATTGACACTTGTACATATTAATACCAGTAGAAAAATGGTACGTCCACTGGTACAGTACTAGCAACCTTGCTTTAGATGATAAGAGGAATGCTATTTCTAGATAAGTCTAGCAACAAGGTCCGTGCCATGTGTTGACACCATTTTTTGAATGAAAACGGGGTCGACTTGGATAAAAAAAAAGAATGAAAACGGGAGTCGCCACCGATCCTTTTTGATGAGGTGTGATCGGGTCACCTTGAAAAGTGGTTGTTTTTAATAAACGATTTAATTTTTATTAAAACAAAGATTTTGGTCTGTGAAATTTAAAAAAAAAAAACGGGTTCGGGAGTCAGTTACGCACGAGGAAGGATCAGCACCCTCGATACGCCCAAAATTGGTACCTAGTTGATTAATTAGTGTCTTAGTGTCGAAAATTGAAAATTTGAAGGGTTTTAAAAAAATACGATCCTTAAAAGAAAACTCTGATAACGTGAATTGAAATATAAGATTCTCTTGTTCCGAAGGAATATCACATCCAGCACATTAGGACACGATACCCTAAACCATCGAAACCAAGATCACCTTATAGTTTAATAAAACTATATTTTGAAGCTTTAAGAGGATATTTGGCTGTTTAGTCGAACGAGAAATCGAAACCCAGCACGTTAGGGCACGTTTCCTCGATTTTCCAAACGCGAAATATCGCCTTATTTAAAAGTTTAAAAAGGATATTTGGCTATTTGGTCAAACGAGAAATCGAAACCCAGCACGTTAGGGCACGTTTTCTCGATTTTCCAAACGCGAAATATTGCCTTATTTAGAAAAATTTTCCTTTTGATGTTTGGTGTTAATGCTTGACAATAACGAATACGACAAGGTAAGCAAAGTAAAGTGAGTAACAACAATACAATAGGCAAAATGAAATGACGAGGTGATTACATACACAAGGCATACAAATAAATAAATAGAACTAACATTTAAAAAAAGCACAAGTGTATATGAATAAATAAACAAGCACCCAATAACAATGATGACAATAAATACAATTATGTAAAAATGTATATGCATGTATAATTTAAAACCATAAAATAAGAAATATATATATATATTACAGAATATGAAAACATAGATAAGTATATACGCATATATGAAATCGATAAATATTTAAAAAATGTAAATGTATATTTATATACTTACAAATCGTGATAATATAAGATATATGTATGTGAATTATAAAATATATGAAATATACAAAAAGCATTTTTAAGAGTATAAAATATATAAGTATGTATATGATGTAAAATATGCATAAATATATGTAAGTGTATAAAAATTATGAAGTGTGAAAAAAATATGTTTAAATAGGTATAAGTACGTATATCTACATATATATGTAAAAATATAATATTTAAAAAAGGGGGTATATATATATATGCGTAATATATATAAATTTATAATATAATGTTAAAATATTCACATAATATACATAATAATAGTGTTGAAAACATCTATTAATAATAAATATACACTTATATGTATTAAAGATATATTCATAAATATAAAAAACATATACTAATAATCACAATAGTAAAGACAAAAAATGTATACGTAACATAATGCGAAAATATATAAATGTTGTGATATCTAAAACATATACATAAAAATGAAAAAAATGTATGACAAATAATGCAAAGATATTTGTATGAGATGATGGGAAATATACGAATAGCACGATATTTACAAGTGTATGCCTAATATAATTATAAAAAAAATGATATAAATAAATGAATACATGAAAATAATACCATATACACAAAAATACCTATATATATATGTAATGAAATATGTGAACAAATATTAATATTAATGAATATATGATATATGTATATAATAATAGAAACGAAACAAAATATATATATAGTTAAATATAATACAATAATAATAAAACAACAATGATAATAATATTATATATATAACAATTTATATTTAAAATTGAGTTAAACAGCAAAAATATTATGAAATTTAAGGTAAAAAATTGAAGAAGGGATGAGATTGGATTAAAAACCAAATCTCTGGGGCGAATTTTGAAAGAAATTAAAGGAGAATGAACTTATCAGAACGCGCGTTAAACTATGGGGGATCAAATAAATAATTTGTCCAAACACTTGAAACGACACTGTTGGAAGGGGGACTAAATCGCAAAGTGTAATGAATTTCAGGGTCAATTTATAAACAACGAATAACTTAATTGCGAAATATAAAAATGCGGAAAGGCCAATTGCGCAAATAGCCCTTCCGCTCAAAAACACGCGGATCCTACCCTGGTGTGGGTCGGGTCGACCCGCTCCACGTCCGAAACGACGTCGTTTTATCATTAAACAATGGGGGACCAAAACGGTGCGTTTTGGTCCCCTATAAAAGCTAAAATTTTTTGAAAAAATTCATTTGAGACCAGGTGAGGGAAAAAAAAAGGGAAGAAAGAGGGAGAGGGAGGGCACGGAGCGATTTCCGGCAAAAGGGGGGGTACCGGACGGCCACCGGAGGCTCGCCGGCGCCGGCGCTGGCCACCGCACGCGGTGGCCGGAAAGGTAAAAATTTTTTATTTTTTTTGCTAACTCCCTTTTTTAGATTTATGCTATGTAAAAATATGTAATAGAGAGTTTTTGAACAATAAAAAACCTTAGATCTGACTGCCTTTTCTGTTTTTGGTCTTTCTCGCTTGAATCTGCTTTTTTCTTGTATTCTTAAGTAGCATTACAGTTGAAAAATGAAAAGAAAAAATCCCCCCGTTCCCATGACAGATTTCGGCTTTTAAAGCCAATATATTTGTTTTGTTCCTTTTGTTTATCATTTTCCCCATCATCGCATGCTTTCTTTGCTGTTGTTTCTGTCTCTGTTGCAGGTGGTGGGCACGGTGGAGCAAGTGGGGGTGTCAGACGCGTGGGGCGTGGTGGGCGAGGAGGTGGAGCGGCGGCTGACAATGGTGGGAGCTAGGGCTTGCTGCTGGAATCTTTCAAGCAGATGGGCTGTTAGGGTTTTAAATTTTGGGCTCAGGTAGTTTTAGGATTGGGCTAGGTTGGTTTAGGGTATTGGGCTAGGTTAGTTGGGTTTTGGGTTTATTTTGTAATTGGACTGTTGTTTATTGTTTTAATATTCGGGCCTGGGCATAAAATTGGGCCTTACAGCTGCCCCTCTTTGCGTGTTATCGTGTAACGAGAACAGAGCAAAGACTAAGAAAGGCCAATTTTGCCCGGGCTCGTCGAGTTTTGACTTCTTTTGGTGCTTCCTTTCTTCAAGTAACCTCATTCTAGTCCACTGCGTCTTATGAATCTTCGATCTGCTCTACTGCAACTTTAGATACGCCTTGTAGCTTCAATCTACTCTGCTACAATTCCATGGGGATGAGATTTGTGTTTTTCTTCGTCCGCTCAATTACTGCTTAGGGAGACAGGATTTGTGCTCTTCACTCTATTCCACTGTTGAATGTAGGGAGATAGAGTTATTGGTTTCAATGTACTCCACTGTAGTCAGGGAGGTAAAATCTGCCATCGTCGATCGGCTTTCTTCGATCTACTTCACCACCAGTATGGGAAGACAAGATCTGCATCGTCGATCCACTTCCTACCAATATAGGAAGACAGGACCTGCTATCTTCGATCTACTTCACGCCAATACATGAAGATAAGATCTGCTTTCTGCGATCTACTTTGCCACCAATATGGGAAGACAAGATCTGCATCTTCGATCCACTTCCTACCAGTATAGGAAGATAGGATCTGATATCTTCGATCTACTTCACGCCAATACATGAAGACAAGATCTACTTTCTTCGATCTACTTCGCCACCAATATAGGAAGACAAGATCTGCATCTTCGATCCACTTCCTACCAATATAGGAAGATAATATCTACTTTCTTCGATCTACTTCGCCACCAATATGGGAAGACAAGATCTGCTTTCTTCAACCTACTTCGCCACCAATATGGGAAGACAAGATCTGCGTCGTCGATCTACTTCCTACCAATATAGGAAGATAAGATCTACTTTCTTCGATCTACTTCGCCACCAATATGGGAAGACAAGATCTGCTTTCTTCGACCTACTTCGCCACCAATATGGGAAGACAAGATCTGCGTCGTCGATCTACTTCCTACCAATATAGGAAGATAAGATCTGCTACCTTCGATCTACTTCACGCCAATACATGAAGACAAGATCTGCTTTAATGACTTCAATCTATCCCACTGTAACTTCAGGGGTATAGGATTTGTTTCTTTGATCTGTTCTCTGGGGAACATGACCTGCAAAATCCATTTCATGGACCTATTTATGCCTAGTGTTTAGGATGACATGATCAGAATGAATCAAATGCTCCTAACTAGATGTGTATGTATTATATTTGTAGAATGTCATGAGAATGATCCATTTTTAATGCTTAGGTTGTCATTCCTCATTGTTCATCAAGGTTCTATCACTGATGTCTTCTTGTTCAGCCAGTTTGACAGAAAACCCAAAGAAATAGACGCTATTTAGACTATCATTTCTCAAATGTTTCCAACCCTTAGGTTTGGTTAGTTCTAAACAATAGTCCTGTTTCAGGTCCTCGTATTATTTAGAAACTTTCAGAGTAATATGCAGAACTCTTTCTGCATGTGTATTGTCAATCCATTAATCGTTATTTCAAGGAAAAATGCTTGAAAGATTATCAAAATGGACAAAATAAAATTTTGCTGAGAGCAAAGCTCGAAATGAATAAATCAATCAAGATAGCAAACTTTGCTGAGATATGATGAAAAAGATTATCACAATGAATAAGATGGAATTTTATTGGGAGCAGAGCTCTAAATGAACAAATAGCAAATTTTGCTAAGATAAGATAAAAAAAAAACAGGTGCTCCAGATATCGCAGCATGAGCTCCTCTGCACAAACTCTGTGTTTAGAAATCCTAAAAGACTTTGTTGATGCCCCAAGATATAGCATCTCTCCTTCTTGTTAATTCGGAGAAGACAAAACTACTCTATGCCTCAACTTTGATCGAAAATTCGAATTGCCCATTCCTGGGTTTTCAATTCAAAGCCCCTTTGGTCTCAAGGTGCCCTTTGCGGGTTTTCGCCTTGGCCTCTCCCCTTTTTTTTTTTTTTTTTTTTTAGGCAAAGTACCTCTTCACTGAATCCGAATTCACAGGATTGGGCAAGCTTTTGCCATCCATCCCAGTTAAAATTAATGCCCCTCCTGAAAAGGCCTTTTTTACTACATAAGGTCCCTCCCAGTTTGGCATCCACTTTCCTCTGAAGTCCTTTTGTATGGGAAGGATCTTCTTCAGTACCAAGTCCCCTTCATGGAAGTTTCTAGGACGAACTTTCTTATTGTAAGCTCGCATCATTCGTTTCTGGTACATTTGACCATGACGGATAGCTCTTAACCTCCTTTCCTCAATCAAGTTCAGCTGATCATATCGGGCTTGGACCCATTCTGCTTCATCTAACTTTAGTTCTGAAAAAACTCGGAGAGAGGGAATTTCAACCTCAATTGGTAGCACTGCCTCCATCCCATAAACCAAAGAGAATGGTGTTGCCCCGGTAGAAGTCCTGACGGATGTTCGATAAGCATAGAGGGCGAATGGCAACTTCTCGTGCCAATCTCTATAGGTCTCAGTCATTTTCCCCACAATCTTTTTGATATTTTTATTGGCTGCCTCCACCGCACCATTCATCTTCGGACGATATGGTGATGAGTTGTGGTGCTTGATCTTGAATTGATTACAAACCTCTGCTATCGTGCTATTATTCAAATTTAATGCGTTGTCTGATATGATCCTTTCAGGCATTCCATACCGACATATGATTTCCTTCTTTAAAAACTTGCTGACAGCTGTCTTTGTGACGTTGGCGTAAGAAGTAGCCTCTACCCACTTAGTAAAGTAGTCAATCACTACAAAAATGAAACGATGTCCGTTTGAAGCCTTTGGCGATATCGGCCCAATGACGTCCATGCCCCACATGGAGAAAGGCCATGGGGAAGTCATGACGTGAAGAGGTGATGGAGGCACATGAATTTTGTCTCCGTAAATCTGGCATTTATGGCACTTCTTAGCATACTTGATGCAGTCTCCTTCCATGGTAGACCAATAATATCCAAATCTCATGATCTGTCTGGCCATTGTGAAACCGTTAGCGTGTGTTCCACAAATACCATCATGGACTTCTTCCAAGATCTGCTTAGCCTCCACAGCGTCTACACATCTTAACAGCACCTGATCTTTTCCTCTTTTGTACAGGATTTCCCCATCTAAGACGTAACCACTGGCCAGCCTCCTCAACATTCTTTTGTCATTCTCAGTTGCTTGGTTTGGGTATTCACAATTTTTCACGTATCGCAATATGTCCTTATACCAAGGGTTGTCGTCCTTTTCTTCTTCCCGCAATATTACAACAGTGGGCTGGAGCATCATAAATGCTCATTTGGATAGGCTTCACATCCTCTGGTCTATTTACTTTGATCATGGAAGCCAATGTAGCTAAAGCATCGGCCATCTGATTCTCGTCTCGTGGGAGATAACAAAAAGTGATGTCGTCAAACTCCTCAATCAATTCTAGGACCATCCTTCGGTAACTAATCAACTTAGGGTCTCTTGTTTCCCATTCGCCTTTGAGCTGATAAATTACCAATGCTGAATCCCCATATACCTCAAGTACCTTGATTTTGCATTCCATAGCCGCGCGGATTCCCATGATACATGCTTCATATTCCGCCATGTTATTTGTGCAATCAAAATCTAGTTTACTGGTGAAAGGATAATGATCACCGTTTGGAGATACCAAGACTGCCCCAATCCCGTTGCCCATGGCATTTGAGGCTCCGTCAAAATTTAATTTCCAAGTATTGCCTTCTTGTGTGCCCGTTTCAATAGTTGCCACATACATCAGATCCTCATTTGGGAAGTCAAAGTTCAAAGGCTCATAATCGTCCAGGGCTCTACTTGCTAGGAAATCTGCTATCGCGCTCCCTTTTACAGCCTTTTGATTCACATAGGTTATGTCGAATTCAGATAGTAGAATTTGCCATCGGGCCATCCTTCCGTTTAGAGCAGTTGACTCCATCATGTATTTCAGAGGGTCTAACTTTGAGATTAACCAAGTCGTATGGTACAACATGTATTGTCTCAATCTCCGAGTAGTTCAAACCAATGCGCAACATAATTTTTCAATTGGCGAATATCTCGTTTCGCATTCAGTAAACTTCTTACTGAGATAATAGATCGCTCTTTCTTTTCGTCCTGACTCATCATGTTGGCCGAGCACGCACCCCATGGAATTCTCAAATACTGCCAAGTATAGTATTAGTGGTTTGTCAGGGCAAGGTGGCATCAGTACTGGGGCGTTGGACAAGTAATGTTTAACTCTTTCGAAAGTTTCCTGGCACTCCTCGTCCCATACACCTGGATTGTGTTTCCTAAGAAGGCGGAATATGGGGTCACATTTCTCAGTTAATTGTGAAATGAATCGAGCGATGTAATTCAGTGTTCCTAGGAAACCCCGAACTTCTTTTTGAGTACTTGGCGGAGGTAATTCTTGTATGGCCTTAACTTTGTCTGGGTCAATTTCGATTCCCTTTTCGCTGACTAAGAATCCTAGCAGTTTTCCTGATCTAGCCCCGAAAGTACACTTGGCTGGGTTAAGTTTTAGCTGGAACTTCCTTAACCTCAGAAACAGTTTTCTCAGAACTTGCACGTGTTCCCTTTCTGTTCTGGATTTTGCGATCATGTCATCAACATAAACTTCTATCTCTTTATGCATCATATCATGGAATAATGCTACCATGGCTCTCTGATATGTTTCTCCCGCATTTTTCAATCCAAAAGGCATCACTTTATAACAAAACGTCCCCCACATCGTTATGAATGTGGTCTTTTCCTTGTCTTCAGAAAGCATCTTAATTTGGTTGTACCCGGAGAAACCATCCATGAAAGAGAACAGTGAGTATCCGGCCGTGTTGTCTACCAAGGTATCGATATGAGGCAGTGGGAAATTATCTTTTGGACTGGCTTTGTTCAAGTCTCTGTAGTCCACACACATTCGCACCTTCCCATCTTTCTTAGGAACAGGGACTATATTGGCTACCCATTCTGAGTACTTGACCACCTGTAAGAAACCAGCATCGAATTGCTTCTTGACTTCTTCTTTTATTTTTAGCAAGATATCAGGCCTCATCCTTCGAAGCTTTTGTTGGACTGGTTTGCATTCTTCCTTTATAGGCAATCGGTGCACCACAATATCAGTACTTAAACCTGGCATATCTTGGTAGGACCATGCGAAGACATCTTTGAACTCTTGAAGCAACTCAACAAGGTCTCGCCTTGTTTCCTTGGCAATGCAAGCACCAACTTTTACCTCTCTGCCCTCTTCTAAGATCACGACTTCTACTGATTCCTTATAGGGTAGAATTTGTTTTTCTTCTTCTTCCATCATTCTTAACAAATCCGGAGATAAAACGCTGTCTTGGTCACCTTCAAAATCTTGAGGATTATCTATACTCATGTCTTGCTCAAATAGAGACACTGAATTAGTAACAGAGTCGCTCATCTCGTTGATATCTGAAGACCTGTTATTGGAACAAATGGAGGCCCAAATAAAAGAATCTAAGAATACTTGTATGCATACTATGATTATAAAGGGAATGAAAAGAATGAAAGAATATTTGCTCAAGATGAAACTGAATGATAAGTTTTCACTGAAATTAGATTTTGGACATGTGCCTTTTACAAAAGATTCTTATCGCCCCCAGGCTTAGGGCGACAAGTGTTCTGAATATTACTCTGAATTAGTTCTAAATGTTACAGGGATCTCTTCTGCAGTCCAGTTATTCAAAACACTTCCAGGTTCGTAAGGACGAATGCCCGATAAATTCCTTTCCACCCTTTCTTCCGCGGATATGGCATTAATGTCCAACCTCTCAATCCTTCCCTCTGTAACCTCATCCTTCTCTTCAGGGTAGACAATTCCCCTTGAAACAAAAGTCTTAGATATATGGGGAAAGGTCATCGGTCCCCACTTGACTTCTATCCCGCCCAAATGTGCTCTTCTCTTTTCCTGCTTTTTCTCCATCTCTTTCCTCCTTTCCCTCGCATTAGACTTATATCCCAAACCATAACGGTCCTGTTTGTTAATTAGGATCGGTACTCCGACCCTTCCCTGGAGGTATTTTCCCAATCCTCTTCCAGGCAATGCTCCCTTTCCCATCGTTAGCTGTAAGCTCATTGACGTAGCTTTGGATATCTTAGGCTCTGGGATTTTGCTCATCTCGATGACAAATGTGGCATTTACGAATTCCAATGATCGGAATGAACATTCTA
This sequence comes from Gossypium hirsutum, assembly GCF_007990345.1. Classification (NCBI taxonomy): domain Eukaryota; kingdom Viridiplantae; phylum Streptophyta; class Magnoliopsida; order Malvales; family Malvaceae; genus Gossypium; species Gossypium hirsutum. Next base: position 5,330,395 of record NC_053444.1, read on the forward strand.
TCGCTTCACCATCGGCCTCTATGTATGGCATATCATCGGTGACTGATGCAATGATGTCTTCTTCTGCATCTATAGTCACCAATCGACCCTCCATCACCAATTTTAACTTTTGGTGAAGTGACGATGGTACAGCTCCTGCAGAATGGATCCAAGGCCTCCCCAATAGGCAATTGTAAGATGGTTTAATATCCATTACCAAAAAGTCACCTCGTATGTATTTGGACCAATCAATAGAGGTATCTCGATTCTCCCCATCACTTTTCTCTCAGTGCCATCAAATGCTCTCACTATATTTTGACATGATTTCATGTGAGAACTGTCCACAGGTAACTGTTTAATGTGGACAGGGGTAAAACATTCAGGGCCGATCCATTGTCCACGAGTACTGCCGGTAGTATACACCCCTTGCAACGGGCAGTGATGTGCAAGGCCTTGGTAGATCCCATACCACCTGGCGGGATCTCATCATCATTGAAGAAATGAAATTATCGGCATTTATATTGTTAACCAGGCGATCCAATTTGTTCACTGAGATATCTTTAGCGACATAGGTCTCATTTAGCACTTTTACCAACGCATTACGATGTATCTCTGAACTTAGAAGTAACTCGAGCACTGAGATGCGAGCGGGTTGCTTATGCAATTGTTCCACCACGCTATACTCACTATGCTTCAAGAATTTTAGGAATTCTCTAGCCTCATTTTCGGTCACCGGTGTGTTAATTTGCGGTTCAATTCCGGTCGTCTTCGTTTTATTTTGTTCAACCGCCAAGGCTTTTCCTTTTATAGGTTCCCTTTTTGTATTTCCCAGGTCGTAACGTTTTCCACTACGCGTATAGAAACCTGCGTCATTACCCTCTTCTGAAGCATTTATCGGGTTCTCCTCTCCCGTGATCATCACATTGCAGTCGTAATTCCAAGGAACCTTTTTGCTATCCTTGTAAGGAAAGGCTACAGGTTTTTGGATTATGACCCTTGGCGCCATTGTATTCCGGATCCTGTACTCGTTGGCCTTGAAATAATCACCACTGGGTGATTTGGGGCCTTTCCCGTAGGCCCCTCCTCCGAGGCATAAACTTCTCCATTTTCAAGTCCTTTGATCTCTTCATAAAATTCTAGCTCTTTGTTGTCCATCAGATTTTGCACCAAGGCCTTGAATTCAGTGCAGTTTCGAATGTCATGGTCTTCTTCAGCATGAAACTCGCAGTACGTCTTCGTTCCTTCGGGCCTTTCTTTTGAATCTTGTTTGATGAGACCTCCTTCTATCATTTGTCTCCAGACCCAACTCAATGGGGTTTTTATCTCTGCAATGTCGGTTTTGATTCTCTTTTTCTCACCTTCGATTATTGCGTTTACCCCTTTATCAGCATGGTTGGGTAACGGATTCGCTGCTACGTTGGGTCCTAATGGGTCGTCAAACTTCACATCCCCATCTTAATGAACCTTTCCACCGCCTTTTTAAACCCAGTACAGTTCTCAATTGAGTGTCCTGGTATCCCTGCATGGTATTCACATTGGGCGTTCGTGTCATACCATTTGGGATATGGAGGTTGCATGGGCTCGAGATAAAATGGAGATACTATGTGTGCATCAAATAACTTCTGATACAGTTCCCCGTATGTTATTGGAATGGGCGTGAACTGAAGTCTCTCTGTGTTAGTCCTTGTATTGGGCCTTGTGTTGGGTTCCTGCCTCGAGGGGGCTTGGTGACTAGCGGTTATCATTTTTGGAGGGCCAACAGTAATCGGTTTTGAATGGCTCTTGCTATATGTGCTTACGTTGTTTACTTCACCCTCTTTTTCCTTGGGGCTGGTCTTTTGAAGTTTTCCCCGTGTCAATTTTACCGCTCCTTACCGCGTTCTCAATCATTTCACCGGACATTACCATGTCCGAGAAGCTCTTGGTAGCACTCCCCAACATGTGGTTGATGAACGGGGCTTTCAAAGTGTTGATAAACAACATGGTGACCTCTTTTTCCAAAAGGGGTGGCTGGACTTGTGTTGCCACTTCTCTCCATCGTTGGGCGTACTGCCTGAAATTCTCGCTAGGCTTTTTCTCCATGTTTTGTAACGTAATTCGATCGGGTGTTATATCCGTTACATGACTGTATTGCTTCATAAAAGCTTGCGCCAAGTCTCTCCATGAACTAACTTTAGCACGACTCAGTTGGTTGTACCATTTGGCTGCAGATCCGATCAAACTGTCCTGGAAGCAGTGGATTAACAGCTGATCGTTGTTGACGTATCCTGTCATTCTTCGACAGAACATAGTTATATGAGCTTCAGGACAACTAGTCCCATTATATTTTTCGAATTCCGGCATTTTGAACTTAGGTGGGAGTACTAAATCAGGGACCAGACTCAGATCCTTGGCGTCAACCCCGCGATGATAGTCGATGTTCTCCATGACTCTAAATTTTTCCTCTAACCATCTACATCGGTCCTCCAGCTGTTTTGGCAGGTTCATTCTTGTTTTTTCTGTTTCTACCACATCATCGAGGTCCGGGACCACAGGATTAGTGGGATTATCCCCGGGATTAGAACCCGAGCCCATTTGAAAATGCACTGGTACCGAGGCACTAGCCAGACATTGAGGTCTAATGGTAACCGGTATCCTCTGTGGGTACACCTCTGGTTGTGCTTGGATGTTAGTTGGGGTAAAACCTGGAGGATAAACAGGGTCATCGTGATCCTCCCCAGCATCAACTACGGGGTCTTTTCCTTTGTTATTCCCTCCAGCCAATAACTGCTTTAATTGGTTCATCACAGTGTTCTGGGATTCTAACATGTCCTGCTGGATTTTTTCCAGTCGTTCATGCATCTGATCTTGCATCTCTCGTTGCAACTGTTCCAATCTTTCCATCCTTTGATCCATTACTTTTGTTTGGCGACGAGTACCGTAGTGATATTTGATTAGATTTTTGTTGGTTTCCAGGGTAACTGTCATAATTTAATTTTATTAGGGTCATTTTATGAAACTACTGCATATGATGTAATGCAAATGTATGAAATGAATGCAAAAAGAGGCATTGATTCGAATTCAATTTCATTAGAAAACTCAACTAGAAAGCAAATTTCTTTACATAAAATAAATTACATATACGACTTCGCCTTTATACCCAAGGCCTTAACCTTCCTAAGAAGCCAAGCTAAATCTCGACCTCGGCTTGATTCTGACTCATATTTTAAACTCAATACATCGGCCTGAACTGCTAATGTTTGCAGATGATCAGCCACTTCCCGCACTTGAGTCACAGCTTCGCCCATAACGTAATCTCTGTCTCTAATCTGCCTTTGAGAATGATGGAATTGCTCTTGCCATTGATCATTACTCCTCTCAAGAAGCTCCATTCGTAGCTCAGAATTGTGTAATGCGTCCTCAAGCTCCTCTACCTTTTCCTTCAGTTCTTCGATCTTATTTAAGCTTGCTCTTAATTCGATCATGGAGTTGCGACTACGGTACGAGTGAAGTGACTTTTCTAGCTCTGTCACCTTGGCTTTAATCCTGCCTTCTCATTTCGGCACTCTAACAAACTCCTTTCCAAAGCGTTTTCTCGAGCTCGAGCATCTTGAAATTTCTTTTCCCACTGATCGGCCCTATTCTTTTCCTCATTGATCTCTTGTCGCCACTGCTCTGACGTTTTGCCCAGACCGACAGTTCTCATCGACAATCGCAGCTTCTTGTAATCTGTTTTTAGACTATCCAAATCCTCTTCAGCTTTGTTCTTTCCCTTCCTTAATTTCTCGGCTTCTAGCTTGTGGATATCGATGTCTAATCCCAAATGCACTCTTTCTTCTTCTAACTGTTCTATCCTCTTTCCCAACTCAGAATTTCTTTTCTCAAAGTCTCGTTTGATGATCTCTAATTCTGACGGAACTACTTGTAGATGCTCTCTATAGACTGAACGCAATCTTCCCTCGGCTTAGGGATGTTGTCATTGACTCTTTTACTCCACCACCCATAATATTCTGAAGTTGCCATCGCTCCTATGGTAAATTTTTCATTCGGTGAACCTGTTTCCAAGCGTTAGATATTTCTCGAGTTTTTCTCTTGTAGTTTTCATCCTTATAAGAAAACTCACATTGAGCCAACCCTTGTGTTGCTGGTATGAACTGTCTCGATCTATATTGTCTTAATACGAGTAAAGGGGCATAACCGATAGCTCCCCAAATTCCGAGTAAAGGGACCCAGTCGAAATCACCACATCGATACAGGATCTCGTCGGGTACCATCCAAGGAGCTTTCCATTCAACGTCATCCTCCTGAAGATTTTGGAGAATCGTCATCCACTTCTCTTCCGTGATGTCGTCTCGTCTTGGTGTAGCAACTTGTTCCTTCAACGGGGAATAACCTTCTGAGAAGACTCGATAAGAGACATTTTCCACTTCCAAAAGTGACTATGGAACCACACCAATAGTAGCTGTGCGCATCCGATGAACCTTCCCTCCCCTGCTCTTCGACATGCGCTTAGAGATCTGAAGGTTTCTGCTAAGATTGCCGGGATGGGCGTGACTCCCTTACTAAGCCGATCGAACAAATCAGAGACGGCCTCATCTACGTGCCCTAAAGCTCTAGGGAAAATTACCAAACCATAGATACCTAGAGCGAAGACATCCACTCTTTTCTTCACATCAGGGTGTGCTAATACTAAATCTCGCAAGCTTTTCCAAGGAACGCATTTACTGTCTCCTTTCTGTTGGATCCGGGCAGCGACCCACTGTTCGCTCATCCCTGTAATGCTCATCAATTTTTTTAATAATGTGGGACACTAGCAGCTCTAGAATAGGCTTTGTCAATTTGAATCTTTGGACACCGAAGCAAGGTCGTATATTCTTCCACGGTGGGCACCAAGTCCACTTTTCCAAAAGTGAAACAACTGTAAGCAGGATTCCAAAACTGGGCTAGGGCTCGGAATAAATGCTTGTCCACTTTGACACCAAGTAGGTGAGGCAAGTCCCCGTAATCACAGTAAAACATCTGCTTGGTCCCGTCGTCCCATTGATCCCATATTTCCTTCATTTCTCGCAGATCATTTTGGACTACGCTGATACGGGTGAAGTCCCATAACTCTGATACGTACCCTTCTGCAAGACTATCGCCTTCTCTCTCCACATCGTCTCAGCCCATAATCGTACAGCTGCATTGTCTTCTACTTTATCAAGAAACCTCTTTTCCATGATAAGCTTTCTATCTATACTGAACGTGAATCGACACCTCTTTTGAAATGAAAATGCCATGCAATCACAAACAAAGCAAATTAGATCTAGGATTTAAATAAACAATAATAAATAAAGCATCTATTCGGTAAGCACTAGGGTCTGAATAGCTCTATCTCGGTGGGTTCTTATGGCTCGCTATGTGTGGTTTGGTTCTAAAGTAGGGTACCTGAACCAGCAGATTCCTCGATCCTCACCCATTATAGGCTCATATGGACCGAGTTCAGTTCAGGGGAATACATTTCCCTATGGCCATGCGGAGATGAAAATCTCACGAAGACATAGGTACGGATGTATCCCGGAAGCGATTCACTATCCCATGCGGAGGTGAAAACCTCACGAAGGCGTAGTTTCTCACTCCCACTTAAAAGGTGTGACCAACGGTCATGCAATGGAATGTGCGGAGTATAAAATAAAATACAGAACACGATAAAAATGTAACTCAAAACAAAAGATGAGAGGATCGTAAATTTAAATCGAATTTTCAACTTTCGACAAAAGACAAGAAATAATCAACACGTGGCTTGACTCTCTTATTTCCCCAGGGAGTCGCCAAGCTGTTGACACCATTTTTTGAATGAAAACGGGGTCGACTTGGATAAAAAAAGAATGAAAACGGGAGTCGCCACCGATCCTTTTTGATGAGGTGTGATCGGGTCACCTTGAAAAGTGGTTGTTTTTAATAAACGATTTAATTTTTATTAAAACAAAGATTTTGGTCTGTGAAATTTAAAAAAAAACGGGTTCGGGAGTCGGTTACGCACGAGGAAGGATTAGCACCCTCGATACGCCCAAAATTGGTACCTAGTTGATTAATTAGTGTCTTAGTGTCGAAAATTGAAAATTTGAAGGGTTTTAAAAATACGATCCTTAAAAGAAAACTCTGATAACGTGAATTGAAATATAAGATTCTCTTGTTCCGAAGGAATATCACATCCAGCACATTAGGACACGATACCCTAAACCATCGAAACCAAGATCACCTTATAGTTTAATAAAACTATATTTTGAAGCTTTAAGAGGATATTTGGCTGTTTAGTCGAACGAGAAATCGAAACCCAGCACGTTAGGGCACGTTTCCTCGATTTTCCAAACGCGAAATATCGCCTTATTTAAAAGTTTAAAAAGGATATTTGGCTATTTGGTCGAACGAGAAATCGAAACCCAGCACGTTAGGGCACGTTTTCTCGATTTTCCAAACGCGAAATATTGCCTTATTTAGAAAAATTTTCCTTTTGATGTTTGGTGTTAATGCTTGACGAAACAATAACGAATACGACAAGGTAAGCAAAGTAAAGTGAGTAACAACAATACAATAGGCAAAATGAAATGACGAGGCGATTACATACACAAGCATACAAATAAATAAATAGAACTAACATTTAAAAAAGCACAAGTGTACATGAATAAATAAACAAGCACCCAATAACAATGATGACAATAAATACAATTATGTAAAAATGTATATGCATGTATAATTTAAAACCATAAAATAAGAAATATATATATAATTACAGAATATGAAAACATAGATAAGTATATACGCATATATGAAATCGATAAATATTTAAAAAATGTAAATGTATATTTATATACTTACAAATCGTGATAATATAAGATATATGTATGTGAATTATAAAATATATGAAATATACAAAAAGCATTTTTAAGAGTATAAAATATATAAGTATGTATATGATGTAAAATATGCATAAATATATGTAAGTGTATAAAAATTATGAAGTGTGAAAAAATATGTTTAAATAGGTATAAGTACGTATATCTACATATATATGTAAAAATATAATATTTAAAAAAGGGGGTATATATATATGCGTAATATATATAAATTATAATATAATGTTAAAATATTCACATAATATACATAATAATAGTGTTGAAAACATCTATTAATAATAAATACACACTTATATGTATTAAAGATATATTCATAAATATAAAAAACATATACTAATAATCACAATAGTAAAGACAAAAAATGTATACGTAACATAATGCGAAAATATATAAATGTTGTGATATCTAAAACATATACATAAAAATGAAAAAAATGTATGACGAATAATGCAAAGATATTTGTATGAGATGATGGGAAATATACGAATAGCACGATATTTACAAGTGTATGCCTAATATAATTATAAAAAAATGATATAAATAAATGAATACATGAAAATAATACCATATAACAAAAATACCTATATATATATGTAATGAAATATGTGAACAAATATTAATATTAATGAATATATGATAATGTATATAATAATAGAAACGAAACAAAATATATATATAGTTAAATATAATACAATAATAATAAAACAACAATGATAATAATATTATATATATAACAATTTATATTTAAAATTGAATTAAACAGCAAAAATATTATGAAATTTAAGGTAAAAAATTGAAGAAGGGATGAGATTGGATTAAAAACCAAATCTCTGGGGCGAATTTTGAAAGAAATTAAAGGAGAATGAACTTATCAGAACGCGCGTTAAACTATGGGGGATCAAATAAATAATTTGTCCAAACACTTGAAACGACACCGTTGGAAGGGGGACTAAATCGCAAAGTGTAATGGATTTCAGGGTCAATTTATAAACAACGAATAACTTAATTGCGAAATATAAAAATGCGGAAGGGCCAATTGCGCAAATAGCCCTTCCGCTCAAAAACACGCGGATCCTACCCTGGTGTGGGTCGGGTCGACCCGCCCCACGTCCGAAACGACGTCGTTTTATCATTAAACAGGGGGGACCAAAACGGTGCGTTTTGGTCCCCTATAAAAGCTAAAATTTTTTGAAAAAATTCATTTGAGACCAGGTGAGGGGAAAAAAAAGGAAAGAAAGAGGGAGAGGGAGGGCACGGAGCGATTTCCGGCAAAGGGGGGGTACCGGACGGCCACCGGAGGCTCGCCGGCGCCGGCGCCGGCCACCGCACGCGGTGGCCGGAAAGGTAAAATTTTTTATTTTTTTTGCTAACTCCTTTTTTAGATTTATGCTATGTAAAAATATGTAATAGAGAGTTTTTGAACAATAAAAACCTTAGATCTGACTGCCTTTTCTGTTTTTGGTCTTTCTCGCTTGAATCTGCTTTTTTCTTGTATTCTTAAGTAGTATTACAGTTGAAAAATGAAAAGAAAAAATCCCCCGTTCCCATGACAGATTTCGGCTTTTAAAGCCAATATATTTGTTTTGTTCCTTTTGTTTATCATTTCCCCATCATCGCATGCTTTCTTTGCTGTTGTTTCTGTCTCTGTTGCAGGTGGTGGGCACGGTGGAGCAAGTGGGGTGTCAGACGCGTGGGGCGTGGTGGACGAGGAGGTGGAGCGGCGGCTGACAATGGTGGGAGCTAGGGCTTGCTGCTGGAATCTTTCAAGCAGATGGGCTGTTAGGGTTTTAAAATTTGGGCTCAGGTAGTTTTAGGATTGGGCTAGGTTGGTTTAGGGTATTGGGCTAGGTTAGTTGGGTTTTGGGTTTATTTGTAATTGGACTGTTGTTTATTGTTTTAATATTCGGGCCTGGGCATAAAATTGGGCT